>NC_046156.1:84116106-84416106 GCF_011064425.1 Rattus rattus
TCTGGTTTTAGCAGGCGTGTCTGCCTCTCTGAAGGTTTACGCTCTCCCTCCACAGGATTTGGGTGCAGAGAACTGTTTATCCGGTCTGTTTCCTTCCAGGATCCGGCGATTGTCTCAGGCAGGCTCCTGCTGCTCCTAGGCCCTCCCCACAGTCTTCTGTTTCTTTTTGCAGGCACTCAGAGCTGTGAGCTTTCCTTTTTCCCTGCTTTCATTGTGTCCGGTAAGTTTGGGTATGTTGTACCTTCATTTTCATTAAATTCTAAGACTTTAATTTCTTTCTTCATTTAGTCCCTTGACCAAGTTATTATTGAATAGAGTGTTGTTCAACTTTCATGTATATGCAGGGCCTACCACTGTTATTGTTGCTATTGAAGACCAGCCTTAATCCTTGTTGATCTGTTAGGATGCATGGGATTATTTCTATCTTCCTGTATCTGTTGAGACCTGTTTTTGTGACTGATTATATGGTCATTTTTGGAGAAGGTACCATGAGGTGCTGTAAAGGAGGCATGTTCTTTTGTTTTAGGGTGAAGTGATCTGTAAATATGTGTTAAGTCCATTTGTTTCATAACTTCTGTTAGTTTCTCTATGTCTCTTTTTAATTTCTGTTTCCATGATCTGTCCATTGATGAAAGTGGGGTGTTGAAATCTCCTACTATTATTGTGTGAGGTGCAATGTGTGTTTTGAGCTTTAGTAAGGTTTCTTTTACGTATGTAGGTGCCCTTGAATTTGGGGCATAGATATTTAGGATTGAGTGTTCATCTTGGTGGATTTTTCCTTTGAAGAATACAAAGTGTCCTTCCTTATCTTTTTTTGATGACTTTTAGTTGAAAATCTATTTTATTCGATATTAGAATGGCTACTCCAGCTTGCTTCTTCCAACCATTTGCTTGGAAAGTTATTTTCTAGCCTTTCACTCTGAGGTAGTGTCTGTCTTTGTCTCTGAGGTGTATTTCCTGTATGCAGCAAAATGCTGGGTCCTCTTTATGTATCCAGTATGTTAGTCTGTATCTTTTTAATGGGGAATTGAATCCATTGATCTTGAGAGATATTAAGGAATAATGATTGTTAATTCCTTTTATTTTCAGTGTTAGAGGTTGAATTGTTTGTTGGTCTCTCTTCTTTGGTTTCCCTGCAAAGAGATTACTTTCTTGCTTTTTCTTGGGTGTAGTTTTCCTCCTTGTGTTGGAGTTTTCCATCTATTATCCTTTGTAGGAGCTGAATTTGTAGAAACATATTGTGTAAATTTAGTTTTGTTATGGAATGTCTTGGTTTCTCCATCTATGTTGATTGAGAGTTTTGCAGGATACAGTAACCTGGGCTGGCATTTGTGTTCTCTTAGGGTCTGTATGACATCAGTCTGATATTAGAATGGCTACTCCAGCTTGCTTCTTCTGACCATTTGCTTGGAAGGTTGTTTTCCAGCCTTTCACTCTGAGGTGGTGTCTGTCTTTGTCTCTGAGGTGTTTTCGTGTAGGCAGAAGAATGCAGGGTCCTCGTTACGTATCCAGTTTGTTAATCTATGTATTTTTATTGGAGAGTTGGGGACATTGATGTTGAGAAATATTAAGGAACAGTGATTGTTGCTTCCTGTTATATTCGTATTTGGATGTGAGGTTATCTTTGTGTGCTTTTCTTCTCTTTGTTTTGTTGCCAAGAGGATTAGTTTCTTGCTTCTTCTAGGGTATAGCTTGCCTCCTTATGTTGGGCTTTACCATTTATTATCCTTTGTAGTGCTGGATTTGTAGAAAGATATTGTGTAAATTTGGTTTTGTCATGGAATATCTTGGTTTCTCCATCTATGTTGATTGAGAGTTTTGCAGGATACAGTAACCTGGGCTGGCATTTGTGTTCTCTTAGGGTCTGTATGACATCAGTCCAGGATCTTCTGGCCTTCATAGTTTCTGGCGAAAAGTCTGGTGTGATTCTGATAGGTCTGCCTTTATATGTTACTTGACCTTTTTCCCTTACTGCTTTTAATATTCTTTCTTTATTTTGTGCGTTTGGTGTTTTTACTATTATGTGACGGGATGTGTTTCTTTTCTGGTCCAATCTATTTGGAGTTCTGTAGGCTTCTTGTATGCCTATTGGTATCTCTAGGTTAGGGAAGTTGTCTTCTATGATTTTTGTTGAAGATATTTACTGGTCCTTTGAGCTGGGAGTCTTCACTCTCTTCTATACCTATTATCCTTAGGTTTGATCTTCTCATTGTGTCCTGGATTTCCTGGATGTTTTGGTCTAGGATCTTTTTGCCTTTTACATCATCTTTGATGGTTGTGTCAATGTTTTCTATGGTATCTTCTTTCCCTCCGGTTCTCTTTTCTATTTCTTCTATTCTGTTGGTAATACTTGTATCTATGACTCCTGATCTCTTTCCTAGGTTTTCTATCTCCAGGGCTGTCTCCCCTTTCTGATTTCTTCATTGTTTCTATTTTCCTTTTTAGATCCTGGATGGTTTTGTTCAATTCCTTCACCTGCTTACCTGTGTTGTCCTGTATTTCTTTAAGGGAGTTATTTATATCCTTCTTAAAGTCCTCTAACATCATCATGAGTTATGATTTTAAATCAAAATCTAGCTTTTCTGGTTTGTTGGGATATCCAGGGCTTGCTGTGGTGCTGGAACTTTGTTTTGATGATGCCAAGTGACCTTCGTGTCTGATGCTTAGGTTCTTGCCCTTGCTTATCGCTGGTGTTAGCTGGACTTACTGCCTCTCACAATGGCTTGACTGTCCTGTCATCCTGTATGTTAGCCCTCCTGGAGGCTGGGCCTCTCCCAGTGGGATCTGGATACAAAGAGCTCTGTCACAGGGTCAGTTCTGGGCACAGGGGGAAACTGGATGGTAACAGCAATTTCTTATGCTAAAAGTTTAAGCCAACTTCTAATGTTTTAATGGTACTGTATGTTATTTTACACAATGTTACCGAGGCATGTTAATCTTATTTAAGTTACAGGATTGCTACATACATAACCTCTTTTCCTCTGTGTTTTATTAAATACAGAATGGTAATAAACTCTCAGATTAAATATGTAAGAATGCTGATCATTAAGAAAAACTATTTTTATGCCAAGCACCCAGAGCTTTCAGGGACTAAGCCACTACCTAAAGACTATACGTGGACTGACCCTGGACTCTGACCTCATAGGTAGCAATGAATATCCTAGTAAGAGCACGAGTGGAAGGGAAAGCCCTGGGTCCTGCTAAGACTGAACCCCAGATGGAGGGAAAAGGAAGGAAGATCAAGGCCTTCCAGCACTATGCTTGTCATGTCTGGCTGTCCAGAGTCTCTTCACTTCCAAAATAGGAATATAGTCACTATGGAAATCTCTCATGAATTAACAGGTGTACCCATATGACATTGAGAAGATTCTTCAAAACAAAGAATATTTAATGTCGCTTGACAGACTCTTTCTAGAGAGAAAAAAAGGCATGTACTCACACCAGATAAAGAGCTTACCACAGACCAAAGCACGTATTCCACAAATGTCCATCATAGTACAACAATGTATTTTATTAGAATTACTTACAGAGGGATAGTTAAAGGATTATGGAAAAAAATAACATGAGTGACTCAATGACATCTGAATCAACAAAGTGTGCCTGAGCTTGCGTGACATCTCACCAAATCCAAAAATCCTAGAGCATACTGTACAGCCTGCAGACAGCTGAACTCAATAGAATGTCATTTTCAGACGTGTAACATGTTTAAGAGACTCCTATTCCAGGCAGTTTAGGGGGCCCTTTTTTTTCTACACTTTTCTGTTGGACTCTGCCTTTTTCAATCTATTTGCCTTAGGTCTTCTTTGAAGCTGAAAGTGTCATACAGCATCTTGACTGCATACTCTAGAGGAGGTAGTGGGCTTAGTGAATCTTTGGAGTTTCAGGGACTTCTTGAAGCAATTTTGACTTGTTTACTTTCTATCTTAAGAAACTTCCCAGTAGCATGGGATGTTTTTGTTTGCAGGAGGAACAGCTAGATAATATCAAGTAAAGACACAGTCTACAGAAAGGGAGACAAATCTTTGTTGGCTTTAAACCTGCCAGAATATCAATATTTAAAATATACTAAAAATTAAAAAGTGAATAAGGAATCAGAAAGCTTCAATCAATAAGCAGGCTTATGAATGAGAAAGCTAATGTAAAAATATTTAATCAAAAACTGAATAAAATATTGAATTTTACTCTCTATCAGAGAAATACAACTTTAACAGGCCATATTACACCCCAATCAAAATATTAGTACTTCAGAAAACACAGGATAAATTCTGGTAAGTTTGTGGAGAAAGAAGGAAACATTATTAACTGATAGTAAAATTAGGAACTTTTACATATACAATGGAAATCAATTTGGACTTCCTCAAAACACTAAAAATATATCTGTAACATAATTTAATTATACCACTCATGGGCATTTAATTGAAGAACCTTGATCAACATATCACTGAGAAGTTTGCACATTGATAATTATTGCAGTACTTGGCAAACATAACTCCTGTGTCCAGTAGCAGAAAAATTGATGAAGAAAATGTGATTTTATGCATAATAGAATGTTTTCTACTCTAAATAAGGACAAAGTCATGCCATTTGCTTGAAACTGGTGACAATTATATGAAACAAATTAAGTCAAGCCCATAAAGACAAATACATTTCCTTTGTGTTTTCTAGATGTTACATAGATATTAAAATCCATATGTAAATATGAAATTGAAGTAGAAACAAAATTGTCTTTAGTGACAAATTGGTTTAAAAGGCAGAGTAGGGGAGCACGGCAGAGGAAATATAGTAAGTGTTCAATATGTACTTGAATGCAAATTTCTTATCAAACACAATGTATGTACAAGAAGCATTTTAGATGACTTTATTAAAGCCAAAATTTCAATATATTTTAACAAATAGTAGTAGTATGTGTTTATAACAAAAATAATGTCAAAGTAGTAAAATACAGACCATTTTTTCCCCTACTCAACCATCCTCTAGAAGACACTGAGACAGCACTATGGTGAGTACTGGTTTTCTTTGTCTGAGTTTCAGATAACTGGAATGACACATGTCATCACTCAGGCTAGGTTTCATTTAGAAACACATAATTTATATATTTATGGTACTTCATTGATTTAACCAAACAATATAATATTGCACGTTACTTTTTATGGCTATTTCACAAATTGTTTTTCCATTTCCAATTGTTTGACAGCTTGATCCACACTTAATGATATGAATAAAGCTATTCTATGCATATCTTTCATTCTCTTAAAATGTGTCTTGATACATCTTCAAAGTTCTTAATAAATAAATAAATAAATAAATAAATAAAGGCATACTTCACATGTCAGTTTTGTTTTACTTTTACACAAAGGACTACAGAACTATGTGATAAGCTAGATATATGACTTCAGTCCCTCCTTTGAGGGCTGAAAACCAAAAAGGCACTAGTTATGTTTTTTATTAACATGTAGGCTATTTCATCATTTTCATTGTAATTATTTTCCATATTCTAATGAAAAATTAACTGGAATATTTTCATGTTTATTCTCAATTCTCATCTTTGTATTTACTATTTTTATTTTTAAAAAAAATACAAAGGAACTTGACTTAGACCCCAGTTGGGTTTTCAACTCTTTTTGTTATTTTGTCTGTTTCCCAAGTGCTGAGATTACATGCATGCACCATAATGTATATCATTTTCTTGATATGAGGCAATTCACATTTTAAGTATTTTTAAATTGTGTTTCTTCATTTTCTAGTTAAAAGTCTTTTACATAGATTTGTCTAAGTCATTCATCTGACTTATTTTATAAATATATATAGTCTTCACAGTCTGTGACTTGTCTATTGAGTTTTCTATAAACTATTTTTCATGTAGTTTTTATTATCCAGTTTTAGTATTCTATCTTATATTTCTTTTTTTAAACTTACTGATTTGGAGTTGTCATTAAGAAACAAATGCCGGTACGATCAATCAATTTTCAGTTATGTTGTCTTATAGAATTTTGATGAATTTGAATTGCAAATTTAATTATGTTATATATTGTATATTAGTTTTATTAATAGGTGTTTGTCTGTACATGCTTGTGTATATCCCTTCTTTCTTGGTTTTCTACTTTGTCTTGTTGATAATGTCACCCCTTAATATGATACTGAACTGAAGTATTAGATCTTTATTTTTAAAAATCTTTACATTAGGTAATGCTTCATTTTCAACTTTGTTCATCAGTATTTTTGTCTGTATGAGTTGTTCATATTTATATAAAACTTTATTATGAACTTACTAAGAGTCAAAAATAAGTTTCTGGAGTTTGACTGGATGACTGTACAGATCAACTTGGGGAAATATTTAATCTTAACAATGTTCAATGTTCTATTCGATGAAGAAGAAATATTTTTTCAAGTTTTGGATCTTGTTTATTTAATCATGTTTACAGTTTGGTATTGTCATAGTTAGGGTTTCAATGCTGTGAAGAGATACAATGACCAATTCAACTCTTATAAAAGTATATTTACACTTGATCTTAGCCAAAAGGCCGAGAAGCGATAATAAAAGTATATTTAATTGGAGCTGGTTTATAGTTTCAGAAGTTCAGCCTATTATGATCTCTGGCAGGAAGCATGGTCTTGTCCAGGCAGACATGGTACTGTAGAAACCCACAGTTCTACACCTTGATCCAAGGCAACCAGGAAAGACTCTCTACCACAGGAAACCAGGAGGAATGTCTCTTCTGCCCTGGGCAGAGCTTAAGCATAGGATCTCAAACCCAACCCTCACAGTGACACTTCCTCCAACAAGGCCACACCCATTCCATCAAGGTCATACTTCCTAGAAGTGTCACTTCTCATGGGCCAAGTATATTCAAACCACAGGTATATATGGATTCTATAAGTACAGTTTCAGTTAATAAGCAAACATTTGGTGTCTAGTTTTTTTTTTTTTTTAATGTTTGGGATATGCAATGTCCAATAAAGCTCCTGTTTTGAGTGCTTGTTTCTAGATTCTTTTTTTTTTTTATTCTTTAATCTTTTTTTAAAGTCCAGTTTTTAACTCCCTCCCAGTCTGCCCTTTGCTGTTCCTCATACCATAACCCTTTCCCCCATCTCCTAGAGGATGTCCCCACCTCTGTCCACAATCACAAATTCTGATTCATTCCAAAATTTTGTACAAGTTACAGATAATCCATTCAGGGGGTCTTTATTTCTGAACAGTTTTAATTTGTTTGTTTTCTTATACTTTCCAGCATATGTCTTTTTGTGCCTTGGGTTTCCTTTTTTCTTGTTTATATTGCTTACGTATCTCCTTTCCTTCATTATCTACCTTTTCCATTACATACTTTGGCATATTAATTTTAAATATTTTGTTTCTTTTTGATAATTTCACAATATAAAAATTATTGCTATCTTGCATTTGACTTTCTTATGTGAGTCATTTCTCAGGTCTGTATCTTAAACTATATTTTGGGTGCTGGCAAGCTTTAAGTTCCAACCTAATATTTCCTCGATTACTGAGGGAAGGGAGTCTCAATGAGAAGTTATGTGTGCCTTGGACATTGTAAGAATAAGGAAAGCTAGATGAAAGGAAACAAGCAAACAACCCTCCTGGGTCCGTTGATTTATCTCTCCTCATGACTGCAGATGTGGTATGATGGGCTGTTTCCAAGCGTTTGTAACTTTGATTTCCCTACAATGAAGACTGGAATTATAAATTAAATTCTTTCTCTCCAAAATTTTGCTTAGATCCAATATTTGTCACATCAACAGAAATGAAAATGGAAACTTTTATGACTTTGTACACGTCAGACATGATGCATCTGGTATGAAAACTGGGATGTGCAAATTGTTTTCAAATTTAAAAGTATTTGACCAGGAATTATAACACATTTTAAAGTTGAACATAGTAAATAACAGGAATTTTGGTTTCTCCCATTGTCCTAAATATACTCTTTTGTTTTGTCCTAGGAACTTTGTATATTTAATAAGGCTTAGGCCTTATTGCTCTAATAAACAACATTGTTGTGGAGGTGAAAGATGTAGGTGAGTTTCATGAATAATCTCATAATTGAATCTCAAAGTTTTAGTGGTCTTTACACCTGGGCTGTGCCTTGCATCAAAATTGTTGAATCATTCTTTTATCTTCATTGAAATGAAGACATTAGTGGGTCAGAGCTCAACAATAATTCTGCCTGTGGGTCTTGCAGAGCCTTACACTTCATTTTTAATTGATATGTAGGCTACTCTCATGGAAACCATTCATCAGATTTTGAAATTCAAACATTTATTATTCCTGTGCCAGTCTCCAGAGGGGATTGATAGTGATTTTAGCATAAGGGTGTGGTTTATCCTAAAGATTAATTCGTTCATGTTGTCTAGTATCTCAAAGACAGGATATCAGAAGCTTTTAATTTTCAATCTAATCCAAATTTGGCCAATATCAACCTGTTAAAATTGGTGTATAAATGTTCTTATATGCTTAATCATCCTGTGGATTCTGTCCAGCTTAAAAATCTGTCAGGTACAATCCCTAGAATCTCCAGATTTTTGACTATTGTTTTGCCCTGTGATGTCATTTGTTTTCATATTCAGCTCTACTTTTTATGAAATAAAACTTTAAAGGTGTTGATTTTGCTATAATGTTTTTGTTAATTAATATGAACATATATTTAAAATAAATTTTAGGCCACCAGGATGCTTCAGTGAGGAACGCTGGTCCCCAACAAGTCTACAGGTTCTTCATAGAGGTAGACAGAAAAATTTACAAATTCATCTGGAATAACAAAAACCCAAGATAGCTAAAACTATCTTCAACAATAAAAGGACAACTGGGGGAATCAATATTCCTGAACTCAAGCAATATTACAGAGCAATAGTCGTAAAAACTGTATAGTATTGGTACAGAGACAGACAGATAGACCAGTGGAATAGAATTGAAGACCCAGAAATGAACCCACACACCTATGGTCACTTGATTTTTGACAAAGGAGCCAAACCATCCAATGAAAAAAAGAAAGCATTTTCAGCAAATGGTGCTGGTTCAACTGGAGGTCAGCATGTAGAAGAATGCAGATCGATCCATTCTTATCACCCTGTACAAAGCTTAAGTCCATGTGGATCAAGGACCTCCACATCAAACCAGACACACTCAAACTAATAGAAGAAAAAGTGGGGAAGAATCTTGAACACATGGACACTGGAGAAAATTTCCTGAACAAAACACCAATGGCTTATGCTCTAAGATCAAGAATGGACAAATGGGATCTCATAAAACTGCAAAACTTCTGTAAGGCAAAGGACACTGTTGTTAGGACAAAAGAACAACCAACAGATTGGGAAAAGATCTTTACCAATCCTACAATAGAAAGAGGGCTTATATCCAAAATATACAAAGAACTCATGAAGTTAGACTTCAGGGAGACAAATAACCCTATTAAATGTGGAATTCAGAGTTAAACAAAGAATTCACAGCTGAGGAATGTCGAATGGCTGAGAAACACCTAAAGAAATGTTCAACATCTTTAGTTCATAAGGGAAATGAAAATCAAAACAAGCCTGAGATTCTACCTCACACCAGGGAGAATGGCTAAGATCAAAAACTCAGGTGACAGCAGATGCTGGTGAGAATGTGGAGAAAGAGGAACACTCCTCCATTGTTGGCGGGATTGCAGACTGGTACAACTATTCTGGAAATCTGTCTGGAGGTTCCTCAGAAAATTGGACATTGTACTACCTGAGGACCCAGCTATATCTCTCTTGGGCATATACCCAAAAGATGCCCCAACATATAAAAAAGACACGTACTCCACTATGTTCATAGCAGCCTTATTTATAATAGCCAGAAGCTGGAAAGAACCCAGATGCCCTTCAACAGAGGAATGGATCAGAAAATGTGGTACATCTACATAATGGAGTACTAATCAGCTACCAAAAACAATGACTTTATGAAATTTTTTAATTTGTAGAAGGAAGCAAGCAGCCTTGAGTGGAAGTGATGTGTAATTGAGTAGTAGACAAAGTGATGAATCAGAGAGATTTGATAGAATACATAGAATAGGCCAAGAGAAAGAATCCAGATTGAATCAATCATCTTGCAAGCAGAGTTTGAACCAGAAAAGTTATGAAGAAAGGGTGAGCTTATTCAATAGTAAGTTTCAGAGGCTAAGATATTCTAAGACTAAATTACATTGCAGAGAAACTAGAAGCTTTCAGAAATAGGCCTGGTTTAGAAAACAGAGGTAATAACCCTCAGAGACATTTATATCTGGAGAGTAAAGCTACTATTAATTTTTTTATTTTGCTATGTAAAACATCTTGTTCTTATCATTTGTTTTAATTTAAGCTGGCCATTCATAAACAGTATCAGAGACTCTATAGTTATTTATAAAAACTGGTTGTTGGGTTATTAATTAAAATAAACATGTAAAACAATAGTTACATTTAGAACGTTGTACGTATAATTTTAAAACAGCAATTTTTAAAATGTAATATCACTAAGAAAACACTTTACAATGGCAATTTTAAATCTTTATTTTCAATTTATATCATAGGTGTTGATAAGCTTTTTGAAAAATATTAGTCCCACTGGAGTTAGATCACTTAAAAATAGACAGCACTCCTGTTACACAGTCTGAAATGTTTTATTAGGCTTTTTGTGGTTTTTTAAAATATCTCACAGATTTTACATTTTTCTAGGACATAATTTTATTTACACAGCTCTATGCTTTCTTTTGTAATTTTCTCCTTGAAATTATAATTCTCAGAAGCATTGGGACTATCTGCTTAGTGTACTTACAAAAAATGAGAAAAAGTGGGTCATCCCTGAATAAATGTTTAGACATTACTTGTTTTTATATGACATGAAAGCTGCATAATTTAGAGCAGTTGGTCTGTAACAATATATGCCAAAGAGGATATGATTAGCTCTCATTTTTCTGCAATGTAAATTATACTAGTTACTATGTGAATGACATAAGTATGGCTATTATTAAAATCATAGTTCTTTGTTAGAATGTTGGGGATTTCTTCTCTACTGTTTAATGAAAACATACAACTCTTTGAAAACAAACTAAATGTTTACGTGAGGTAATGTCTAAAATTGCGACATATATATAGTATTTATGCTTTGTTAGAGCTTATGTATTGTGCTATTCGAATATTATTTTTTAATTTGAAAATGTTGTAACTCCCACTGAATTCTGTCATTTTCTTTCTCCTTTCATTTCTCTGACCTTTAATCCCTTCATTTGTAAGTTCTTTATCTTCCATGGTCTGTAATAATAATTTGCTATTTCACTGTAGATAACATGGTCAGGATTTTTCACATCCTTTTTAACAGACTAGTCAGTGTATAAGCAAGGGGACTGATATCTGGTATCTAAGTTCCTTTTCTTTTCTCTTCTTTTTTAATTAATTAATTAATCACTTCTTTTTTAATTAATTAATTAATCACTTCTTTTTTAATTAATTAATTAATCACATCTTGATCACTGACCCCCCTCACTTTTTTCCCCTCTCACACAGCCCCTTCCCTTCACCACCTCCAGTTCTCTGAGGTGGTGGTGGTCTCCTAGGTATTCACCCACCCTGGCACATCAAGTCTCTGAAGGGCTAGGTGCATCCTCTCCCACTAATGCCAGACAAGGCAGCCCAGCTGGAAGAATGCATTCTACAGAGAGGCAATAGCTAGGACAGACCCACTTAGTTACCGAGATCTGCAAAAGACCCAGCTGTACATCTGTTACATACGTATGTGTGTGGTGGTATGTAGGTCCAGTCCGTATGTTTTGTTCGGTGGTTCAGTTCCTGACAACGCCTCTTAAGGGTCCAGGGTGAGTTGACTCTGTTGGTCTTCCTGAAGAGCTTCCATCCTTTTTGGGACCCCCAACTCTTCCATAAGAGCCTTTGATATTGGTTCAAAGTTTGGATATTGGTATTTGCACCAGTTCCAGTCAGCCCTGTTCAATCTGTTTCCTGACATTTCTTTCAGGCAGGGCAAATTTGGGGTCGGAAGTTCTGTCAGTGAGTTTGTGTCCTTATCCCTCTACTCGGGGTTCTGTCTGGCTACAGGAGGTGGACACTTCAGTTTCCATATCCCCACTGCTATCAGTCTCAACTAAAGTCACCTCCATAGATTTCCGGGAACCTCTCCAAGTCTCTAGCATGTCCTAGAGATGCCCCCATTCCCGAACCCTACTAGGTGGAGGATTCCATTCATTTTGCTGGCCCGCCCTCTTTTGTCTCTCTCCCCATACCTGATCTTGAATTTGTTTATCATGATAACGTTCTGCTTTGTCTGTATCATTTTCAAATTTTAACAATCTTTTTACAACCTCTTATATCTATACATATCACTTCTGTTATCCTTGACCTATTTAATTCATAGATTAAGAAAGAAAATCTACCTTCTCAAAAATAAAGCAAGCTGTTTCTATCACAGTTATCAAGTAAATTGTAATGCACAAAGAAAATAAAAATGTAGATCATAATGCTATAAATATGGTAAAATAACCAAATCAAATTCCAAGGAACTAGTTTATATAGTTTACAAAATACATAGACAGAAAAAAAATCAAAACTCAGCGAACTCTTAATACCCAGAAACATAGAAAATGTGTATAAATAGAATGGAATGTTGAGTATCAGTGCTGAAAAGGAAAGACAGATGTCAATCACAATTTTCCTTAGAGCCAACACAAGAATAAAACAGAACACACTATGGAACATTTCATTCATAACAGAGACACATGTTTTTAATGGTTGTTTATTTATCTTTTCAGCGTTAAATTCTGATAGGTGTGCAGCTATGAACTTTTAGAAGTTGAGACTTTTCATGTAAAAATGGCTCCTGTTAGCTACTCTCTTTATAGAAAACCATTGAACTTTTTCTACAGAATATTTCCTAAGAAAACGTAAACAAAACCTAATTGTTATCACAGTTTTATGTTGGTAATAATGGAAGCCAGAAACTACATATATAATATCCATGGATGTAGTTGTTAGAACATTTAGTACTTAGGCATGACAATCAACCATCTCTAAGGGCTAACTGTTTAAGACTTACAATTCAGCACTGAGGGGTGAAAGGACACTTGAGAATCTTACAATTCTATAGATGAAAGACACCACCATAGTAAACACTTGAGAAGAAATTGCTATATCTACAATCTGTAGTGCTGTGAATATTTTACTAGTTGCCCCTTCCTTTGCTTACCGACAGAAAAAGATAAGTTAACCATTTATTCAGTGAGAGATACATAGGTTGTTTTCATCTGTAGGCTCTTACAACTACTGCTACAATAAATGTGCAGATATAGATGTTTTAATTTAATTTTCTTTATGCTTACACCCAGTATTGAGATGAAAAATTGTTGAAGATGATTAACATTAAAATCTAAACTACATACACATGCACAATTTCTACACCTAAGTTCAAACACACACACAATGTTCCATAGTATCTAATAAATATGTTAATTATTGTATATCAGGTGAAACACAATTTAAAATGTAGTTTACAGTAACATATATACATGAGTAACTCTTTAATAAAGGAAGTTTAATGAAGAAGTAATAGTTTCGTGATAAAACTGATGCTCTGAATGCTGTGTTTAAAGTCTCATACCATGGCTTCCTTCAGGCTTTGAGGTTTTATTAGGGTGATAATCTGCATGGCTTTTCCTAAAATTCCTGGCCTTGAAGTATAATTGGCAGTAAATTAAGCATCTTGTACTGAAACTAAAGGAGATTGAATGTTTTGAATTTCTTCCAATAGCATTTTTATAAATTCTGAATGAAAGCCCAAGTCCTACAACTTCTTACCAATGTCCTTCTGTTCCTCTAGTAGAAGATGTGGGATTCTAGATACAACTCCAATTCTAGGCAATGTTTCAGAGAAGTGACAGAGAAGGAGACAAGAAAGCTATGAGGTCCTTGAAAGGAAATTTTTGTATTTGTAGAAATAAGCTAAATTCTAAAAAAAAAACTAATTAGCACCATAAGCTGTGTCTATGACTTAGGACAGAAGCAGAGAAGTTTGCCAAGACTGAGAAGCCTTTTTTGTATTAGGTCAGAAAACTGAGTCTAGGGCTGGAATTGTCATGAATAAAGGTACTTAACTTGATGTGAACACTGATGCCAGTACAAAGGAGAGAGCAGATGTTGACAGGTTGTCCTTTGACTTCCTCTCACATAACAGGGTTTCCTATCTCTGTACTACTCACACGTCTACCCATACACAAATACATAAATGTAATTTAATTCATTTTAAAAATAGAAAACTGAAAAAGGAAAGTTTAAACAATGCCACAAAATCCAATTGTTAGAGAAAGACCTCAATGTTGGGCTGCCAAAGTCTTGCTATATTTCCATTCTTTTTTCTTTTCTGTTATTATTATTAGTAGTAGTAGCAGTAGTAGCAGCAACAGAAGCAGCAGCAGCAGCAGCAGCAGCAGCAGCAGTAGTAGTAGTAGTAGTAGTATTTAATCTTTTTTTATAGTCCAGTCTTTATCCCCCTCCTGGTTTGCCCTCTTACTATTCCTCATCCCATAACTCCTGCACCCCCACCCTCTGCACCTCCAAGAGGATGTCCAAACCCCCAAGCCCCACCCCAATAAACCTTCCAACCCTGTCAAAAATGTCTCAAGGATCAGGTGCATCTTCTCTCACTGAGGCCAGACCAGGAAGTTGTTGTATATGTGTCAGGGGCCTCATAGCCGGTAGAGTATGATGCCTGGTAGGTGGCTCAGTGTTTGAGAGACCCCAGGGGTCCAGGTTAGTTGAGGCTGCTGGTTTTCCTTTGGGGTCACCCTCCTCCTCAGCTTCTTCCAGCTTTTCCCTAATTTAACCACAGAGGTCCCTGACTTCTGTCCATTGGTTGGGCCTAAGAATCTGCATCTGACTCTTTTCAGTTGCTTGTTGGGCCTCTTGGAGGGCAGCCCTGCTAGGCTCCTGTCAGTTGCCCTGCATGGAGCTGAACTCCCTGAGAGGCCTTCATCCTGTGGTGTTTTCAGAGCAGACCGGCTGGTGATCTCTTCCCAGCAGAAGGTACAGGCTAGAAGGGATTTTCTTTTCTTTTTTTTTTTTTTTTCTGATAGTGTTTGTGGATGCCATTTTATGGACTGATAAGTAAACTTCACCTATGCTTGATGAGGGGACTTTAGGTTTTCAAACTCTATTTTTGTCTTTTCTCATTATTACTTTCCAACCAGTGTCCCCCCTCCCTCCTCTCCTCCAAGTACATCCTCCACTTTGCATCTACCCTTCTCCTAGCAATCCACTACTTTTTCACTTCCCCTAAAAGGGAGTGAGGGACAGGCCTCATAGAGATTTCAACCTTCAACAAGACTAGGGGGCCTCTCCTATTATTAAGGATAGACGAAGGAAAGCTGTAGAAAAACAGGAGTCTTAAAAATGGCAAAAGCACCAGAAACTGCTCCTGCAGTTTCTGTTAAAAGCACCAAGCTAAACAATTGTAGTTTATATGCAAAGGAGCTAGACTAGACAAATACATGCTCCCTGAGTTTTGACTCATTCTCAATGCGGCTCTGTAAGACCATGTTGGTTGATTCTGTGTGTGTTTTCTTGTGGTGTTCTTAAACTCTCTGGCTCCAACAATTCTTCCCCTTTCTTCAACAGGATTCCTTGAACTCCTCCTAATATTTAGCACAGGTCATTGCATCTGACTTGATCAGATTTGGATGAAGCCTCTCTGGTCATGGTTTTCCTGTTTGTGAGTACACCAAAATATCATTAAGAACTATTTCCTTATTTTTTTCTTTTTGCTAGTTGTGTTTTGTTCCATTCTAAGTCTCTGGGCTAACCAGTCTCTAGTTCCTGGTCCTCTAAGCCTTGTAAGGGAGGGGATCCTCATTACGGCATAGGTCTCAAGCTGGCCCAGTTAATGTTTGACCACTCTAACTATTTATATGTGACCTTCACCCTAGTACATCAGTACATCTTGCAGGGTGGACAAATTGTAGGTCAAAGATTTTGAGCCTACATTGGTGTTCCAATCTCCCCACTTGCCTTGTTATAGGATATGACCAGTTCATGATAGAACTGGGAGTTTTCGTTGTACTGGGGCTATCTTGTACCCAAAATTTCCCAAATTCTAGTTGCCTTTTTTAGTACTCTCTCATCATCTTCCCTCTGCCTGATCACTTCTGTTTCCTTCCCCACCTACCCTGACTCCACTTTTGATATTTACTCTATTTTTGTCTTCCCAGAGAGATTTATGCATCCCTGTTTAGACTCCTTGTTACTTAGGCCCTCTGGGTCTGTGGATTGTAACATTATCCTTTACTTCAGAGCTACAAGCCACTTATAAGTAAATACATACCAGTTTTTCTTTCTAGGTCTGGGTTACTCCACTAAGGATGACATTTTCTATTTCCACCTATTTGCCTACAAATTTCATGATATCATTTGCTTTTAATAGCTGAACAATACTTCATTGTATAAAGCACCATATTTTATTTAACCATTCTTCTGTTGAAGAACATCTAGGTTGTGGTAGGAGGGAAAGTTGATATTCCTATCACTCCACTGGAGTTTCTACCTGGCTACAGGAGGTAGCTACTTCAGGTTTCATAAGTCCAATGTTGTGAGTCTCAGCTAAGAAATACCCAATTGATTCCTGAGCACCTCACTTATCCTGGGTCTCTATAATGTTCTGGAGAGAACATCACCAATCAGTTGCAAATTCCCTTTCATTGTCATGACCATCTAGCCTTCTCTCCTTTCCTTGCCATACCTGATCCTGACTTCCCCATTAACCTCCTATCCCTTTTCTCACTCAGTTCACTCCTTCCACATGATTTTTATGACTAATTTATTCCCCCTTCTAAGTGAGATTCAAGCATCTTCACTTGTGCCTTCCTTCTTGTTTAGCTTCTTTGGGTCTGTAAACTGTAGCATGAGTATCTTTCATTTTACAGCTAATATCTACTTATGAGTACATACCATACATGTCCTCTTGGGACTGGGTTACTCAGTCAGAATGACATTCTTAAGTTCCATGCCTGCAAACTTCATGATCTCCCTCTTATTTTTTTTCAGTTGCTGAATCGTATTACATTTTTTAGATGTACCCAATTTTCTTTATCCATTCTTCAGTTGAGGGGCATCCAGATTATTTCAGATACTAACTCACTGATTTCAGCCTTGAGTTTATTTCCTACCATCTACTCCTCCTGGGTGTATTTGCTTCTTTTTTTTTTTTCTAGATCCTTCAGGTGTACTTTTAATTCATTAGTATGAGAACTCTCCTTTTTTTTTTTTTTTAATGAGAGGGATTTAGCTCTCTGAACTTTCCTCTTAGCACTGCTTTCAGTGTGTCCCATAAATTTAGGTGTGTTGTGCCTTCATTTTTATCAAATTCTAGAAAGTCTTTAATTTCTTTCTTTCTTTCCTGACCCATAGATCATTAAGTAGAGATGTGTTCAATATTCATGAGTATGTAGGCTTTCTGGTGTTTCTGTTGTTGAAGTCCAGCTTTAATTCATGTTGGTCTGATAAAATACAAGGCATTATTATAATTTTCTTTTATCTGTTGAGGCTATCTTTTTGACTAACTACATGACCAATTTTGGAGATGGATCCATAAGGTGCTAAGAAAAGGTATACTTTTATGTTTGCATGGCATAATCTGTGGATGTCTGTTAGGTCCATTTGATTCATAATATCTGTTAGTTTCATTATTTCTCTGCTTAGATTTGTCAGGATGACCCGTCAATTGGTGTGTGTGGGGTGTTGACACTATTAATGTGTAGAGCTGATGTATGATTTAAGCTTTAGCAATGTTTAACAAATGTGGGTGCCCTCAGATATGGGGCATAGATGTTCAGAATTAAGATTTGTTTTGGTAAATTTTTCGTTTGATGAGTCTGAAGTGTCCTTCCCTTTTGATTAATTTTGTTACAATGCTATTTTATTAGGTATTAGAATACCTACTCCAGCTTGCTTTCTGGGTTTGTTTGCTTGAAAAAAATTTTCCAGCCCTCTACTCTGAGGGAACATTTATCCTTATTGTGGAGGTATGTTTCTTGTATGCAGCAAATGATGGATCCTGGTTTTATTATCCAATCACTTAGCTTGTGTCTTTTTATTGGACAATTGAGTCTATTGATATTGAGATACTTATGACCAGTAGTGCGGTTAATTCCTGTTTATCTTCATGTTGGTGTGTGTGTGTGTGTGTGTGTGTGTGTGTGTGTGTGTGTGTGTGTCTTCCTTCTTTATGCTGATATGGAATTACCTATTTTCTGGATTTTCTTGGATGTAGTTTTTGTCCTTGGGCTGGAGTTTTCCTTTTCTAATATGTTCTGTATGGCTGATTTTTGGGTAGATATTGCTTGATTTTTGAATTGTCTTGAAATATCTTGCTATAACCATGTATGTTGATTCAGAGTATTTCTGGGCATAGTAGTCTTGGTTATATTTGTGGTTTTTAAGAGGTTGCAAGACATGTCCAGGCATTTCTAGATTTGAGAGTCTCTGTTGAGAAGTCAGGGGTAATTCTGATAGGTCTGCCTGTGTATGTTTGTTACCTGCCTTTTTCACTTGCCACTTCTAATAGTCTTTGTTACAGAGATTTTGTGTTTTGATTATTATGCAGAGGGAGGAATTTCTCTTTTGGACCAATCTAATTGGTATTCTATGAACTTTCTATGATTTTGTTGAAAATGTTTTATGGTCCTCAGACTGGGACTTTTTGCCTTCTTCTATTCCTATTATTCTTAGGTTAGGTCTGTTCATGGTATCTCAGATTTCCGTATGTTTTGTGCCAATAATATTTTAGATTTAACATTTTCTTTGACTAATGTATCATTTCCTTTCTATTGTATCATACACCTGAGATTGTCTTCTACCATCTCCCTACTTACTGATTATTTTAAATATGTTGTTCCCTGTTTTCTTCCTAGATTTCCTATGCCAAATTCCCTCAGTTTGTGTTTCCTTTATTGCTTCTACTTCAACTATTAGGTCTTGCACAAGTTTATTTATTTCCTTTGCCTGTTTAGTTGTATTTTCTTGTTTATCTATATAGGATTTGTTCCTCCTTTAAAGATAGCTATGTATTTGATGATATTTTTCTGCATTCCTTTAAGGGGTTTATTTATTTCCTCTTCAAAAACCTGTCTCATCCTTATAAGATTGGATTTATGCTCATTTTCTTGCTTTTTTTGATGTGTGTGTGTGTGTGTGTGTGTGTGTGTTAAGATATCTAGGACTGTGGTGTGAAACTGATATATGGTGATTGTATTCTTTTGGGGGCCTTTAGTTATCTGGATTGCTTTGGCTCCTGGATGTTCCTGCTGCAGTAGGTAACTATTGGGAAGGGGGTTAACTTCAATGATCATAGTGTGGCAGGACTCTGATGTATTCTTTTGTCGTATGGTTCCTCATCGTTACCAAGTCTGTATGGTTCATGTTCTCCAGGTCTGTATGGTTCAGGATCCATAGGTCTAATGAATGTGGACAGAGAAATGGCAGGAGAATGGAAATCCAGTGGGAATCCACTGCATAGGACAGCTCGGGGTGCCCAGGAGGACTCAGCAAGCAGGGTGGAGAGAGTCAAACCTGTATGGTTCAGGCTTAGCAGGTTTTGTGAAAGTAAGGGGAGAGGAGGGGACAGAAGGGAAGTTCCCTTGGGATAGCAGGCTGTTCAAGGCGGTTTGGTCTTCCCCAGAAGACTCAGTGAGAAGGAACATTTCCTGTAATTTTAACTCAATAGAACGCTTAATATGAACTGATCATTAACAATGATTTTCAATTATGCTGAATTTTGCTTTTAAAATAACTGAAAGTGTTAATGAATGACAGATCAGGATTCTACTGGTTATATAGATTTCTTCAGTATGATTAAAAGCAAATTGTTGTCCTACAAAGATATAATGAAGCAAATAAAAATTGACACAAAATATTATACTTATGAGACAACTATTCATTTTGATGGCAATGTTAGGTCATAAAATTGAGTATCTCTTTTTAATACCCTAGAGATTTACTTTATTTTACTATGAAAGAATATAGTCTAATATTTTTAAATACTTTATATTCATTAATTACCATAACGTTCAAAGTAAGATATTTATTTATATATATTTTTCCTTACATTTCCTTTTGGGAAACCAATAACATCTTAGAATTTTAAAGAGGTCACATTAGTTTAATGATTAAAATACTACTGAACTATTTTATTTTTAATTAATAGAATGTATCATGTTACTAAATCATTACTATTTTCTTAACTAAGTTACATGCATATAATTTGTTTTGATAATTTTTAACACATCTTACATTTATTTGTTTGTTGTTTTGATTATAGGTTTGATAATGTAAAGCTGACTTTTGATTATTCTTTCCTGATATTTTATTTTTTAATAACTAATTAAATATGTTGACAATTTCATAAATGTAGAGGAAGTTTAATTCAGCAACATGGCTATTATGGCAAGGAATCACATCAACGACCTAGGTCTCTGTGATATGACTGGGATACAGGCATAGCATACATCTTAAAGCGCTGTGGCTGGAATGCAAACATGTCCATATTCCACCTCCCTTTATTGCAAAATTAGTTTGTAGAATGAGGCAGTCATATTTGAAAGGGAAATTTATTGAATTGAAGACAAATTGAAATCAGAGAAAGATTTGAGAGTGAGTCAGAGATAGATAGTACCCAGCCTCATGTACAACACAGAAAGAGAAGCTATTAAGAGGCAAATACGAAAGAGAGCTTAGTCAAGTTAGAACAGTGCAGTAAGCACAGCCTTCAGTAGAATTGTGTTCATTTATGGGTCCATGCATTTCATTAAAGGATCACAGAGGCAGTTGAAATCAAAACATAAGAAGCTAGAAGATTAAAACAAAGTGCTAGTGTTATTTTAGGGCAAAGCAGAACAATTCAGTAAGAAGCTGAGAGCAGCTAGATTGAATCAGTCAGCTTTAGCAGGAGTTTGATTCAGAAAGGCTGAGTTGAATCAGACAGCCAGAGTTGGGAAAAAACAAAAAAGGGTGAGCTTATTCAGCAGTAAGCCTCCCAGGTGACAATTACATTAGCCAATAAATGTTACTTTTTAAATGCAAATTTTAGCAACGATTCTAAATATGTTTCTTCTACATAATTTTTTGTTTCTTCTAATACTTGTCGACATTTGTCTTCCCACAATCCCTTTTCCCACACTAGTGCAAAAATTTTTTTGTTTTATGATCCACTGACTATAATCAAGATCATCTATGGGATCATGGATTTGGAATAATTCAATAGAATATATTGTAAGCTCACTGTTGGGTATACAATTGAATAGAGTTACTCTAGTTTCCAAGAAGCCATCACTATCTAAATTTTTTGGGTAGAAACCTAAGAGTCTTCTTTATTTGCAAGCAACTGTTGAAAAACTGTTTTCATAAAGATGATCTATTTTGTATATTAACTGTAATAATAATCTCTTTTATTTGTAATCTCACGTGTCAACTAGTTCAAAGCACAGTATGCAACGAACCTATTCATGAAAGCACAGCTATCTTCCTGGTTCAGTGTATGAGTATTGGGACTACCAATGTATGGGCACCATGCCAACTTAAATATATTTTAAAAGTCAAAGTTAATTTTTTTCATAATTATAAATATCTCATCAAAGTATGCTCATAATTTTAACATGTATAACATTTTGAAATAATTCTCATACAAATTATTTTGCTGCATAATAATTAATATATGTCACACATTATTATAGTAATTTTTGCTTACCATTCCAAATAAAACAGTCTTTCACATTATTTTACTAATTTATGATGACTAATCCTCTTTTAGAATTTTCTGAGTCATCTTCACTTCATAACTAAAGACTTTCTTCTCTTCCTTTGTTAGAGTTCTATAGATTGTACATTTCTCAGTTCTCTATTCTTTGTTTCTAATTTGCCTTTTTTGTACTAAAATAGTTTAAAAATATAAATAAAAATTAATTTTAAAGTATCTTGTTTATAATTGCTTTATAATCAACTCATGCAATAGTTCATTATGTTCAGTTTCTATTTTGATTTCAGCAAACACAGTAGAAGTGGGATCTATCCAAGTATGAATCATAGTACCTAATAATATTGCATTTCTAAATGTGCTGTTTAACATTGTGCAAATTTCTAAAATTATTTGGAAGCACCTTAGTTGTTTTTCAATGTTTGTTCCCAAAGGACAGGATAAAAATATCATGAGATTATAAGTTCTTATTGTTTCTTAATTCAATGATTGTTATGAAAAATGTTATAAATTACTTTTGAGATAATTAGAGATTATGTAAAAATGCAATTGACACATGTGCTAGTCATTAGCATTTTTTTTTATGTTCAAATTGATTTCAAATGTTAAAAGTTAAAATGTATGATTAATAATAGTAACTGTATGTGAGAATCAAAATGACCTAAATAATCGCTACTATTGTAAACAACTTCTCAGAACAAATAGGAAAGTTTCCACAGTGCATTTATTATCAATGCATAAGGAAGGTTTCGATATTCTACTCGTTTTGTGTGCAAATTGATCTCATTTTCCTCTGTTATATTTAAATATATGTTAAATTAAGAATTCATGTCATACACAGGACATACATTTCTTGGGGATTAATTTCTGCATAACCAAATGAATATTGCTGATTGATATGACCTAGCATAGTTTTACTCCCAATCTATGTTGATCATAAAAATAAGAATAAGATATGATAGTCACTTTATCTTTTTTGAATTGTAATTTATTCAAGTTAAATATAATATATTCAAATACAGGATAGGTGGGCATGGACTGATATCAAAGAACATACAGAGGCTTTAATTCCTCTGGCTTTATATTTTGCTCTTCACTGAGGGCCTCAAGTTCAATTAGAAAATTTTCAATATATTATACTCTATTAGATTTGTAAAGCTGATTTTTAAACAAGGTTTGTTTAGAAAGTCTTTCAGGACACTCATATTTCTTCTAAATGGGCTCCACAAGAATATTGGGTTAAAATCCTAGTTAGACAAGCTTCTTGCTTCTTAAAGACAGGTATTATTAAAAGGTGATTAAGTTTGTTTTTAGAAGAAGAGATTACTCAAATAACATGGAGATTTTCACCTAGAGTTTGTAACTTAGGGAAAATTAGTCACTGACTCCAAGTAGAGAGTTGTGATATTTACAGGTTAATAAGGATATTAAGAAACAAAAGTCTGTAACACCAGGCAGAGTGAATACAAACATATATTACAGAAATTATTAATAAGTGAAAATCTGAGGCTCGAGGTAGAGAGTTTGACAGATCAATATATTTTGGGCCTAAAGTCCTGGTTTGATATGTTGATTATTTATTGGTATTACAATTGATACAAGGTGTTTAATTTGTTTTATGAATTACACAATAAAGGCCACATAGCTCCATTATGCCAGCTAGCGAGGGTTTGTGGTTATTTTTGATATTTACCACAACAGGAAGCTCAGGTTCTCTTAATGTGGGCACCAGGGGAATTTGGGGTTAATTTCCTGATATGAGAGATTAGAAAAGCCCAATAGGCTCACACACTATTGTTTATTTTTTTAAATAGTTTAATTTTCATAATGGTTGTGACTTTGAGTTTTATGGTTATATTATTCCTCTGGGACAGAGTGTAAGATACAAGCTTTTCTGGTTACACACTAAGGAACACAGTATTTTTGGAGGAAGGTTTTGTCTTTGTGTTTTTAAAAAGGGTGGTTAGGCTTTAGATACCTTTCAAAGTCATATGGATCAGATTTGATAGAGGGAAATTGCCTGAAGAACTAAACTCAAGAGAATCAAACAAAAAGGTATCTCTATTCTAAACTTTTGTCTTGAGAATTATACTTTCCAGATTAGATTCCTGATCTCAAGGACTTTAAGCTGGATCTAATCATGACAGGCAAATCAGGTTACAACATTGCTCCATTTTCCCTACCCCCAAGTCCCCAAGGATATCCCAATGCCCACGTACAGCTTGAAGAAGTTATTGAAGAGCCATTGTCCCAATTCCCTGGACTTTGGGGGGGGCTGAAAGGGGTTATTCTAATGTTGTTTTTATGAGGAATTTAGAAGTGGCCATAATTTAACAGGGAAGAATTAGCTGGATTGATTCATACAGCCACAATCTCATTTGATAACTAAGCTAAAATCATCTTTTTACTTTGTTATAGAACTTATTTGTTAAAATATTTTAAAAGTACAAGGTTTAGAGCCAGTTCTATTGATGCCATTAAAAACATCTGAGTTGATTACACACGTGAGTTTAGGGTTAAATAACAATTTCATGGCTCTGAGTTTGTTAGAGTACTTTCAAGATATAGTAAGATAGTTAACAGACAACAATCTAGATTGCCTTATATAGATAGATGGTTTTCAAAAAAGTCATAAATCCACAAAATATACCATTTAAAATTATTTACCTTTTGTTGAGACATATCTACTCCTTTCAGTTCTCATTTAGTGGATTTAATGAAGAAATTGAGCATCTCTTACTCCAGGTGAGGTAATACTTTGTTGCTTGGCAGCCACTCGGCAGAAACTGCTCATGTCATCTACAGGTTAATACTGCCCAAAAAGGGACAGATTATGCAAAATCGTTGACTGATAATCTCTGCCAAGACAGGTTAATAAGCCCATCAAATTTCTGCATTTCAAGAGCCTTTCAGTTGTTTCTAGGCCAGAAGGCTGAAGACTTGCACTTACCTGTTGCTAACGGAAGACTGTGCTAGTAGAGATTTATCCCTACAACTTGTCTCAGTTCTGGAAGCCATGTTAGGCTTCCTATGTTTATAGATATTAGGGCATTCTTAGATATGTGATGGGGTTGAAGACTATTTTTAGTCTCATAGCCTATCAGGCTGTTTAACTTTGAAAATACATATTTTATTAGATAGTTATCAGATAGTATACAAGCTAGCCAAGATATAACAGAATTTAAGCCTTTCTTAAGCTATAATGGATAACTAAATGTTCTGTTTAACTGATAAAATGTGGACTGGATGTTAGGTATATTTTATGCTTTTAATTACAAAATGATAATAGTTGTGATCAGCTTATATTTGAGAAGAAAGTTCATTTTTTTTAAAAAAATTAGACAGAAAGGGTGAAATGTAGGATGATGTTATTATGCAGGTGAAGGCAGGTACAAGAGAGAAAGAGGCCTGTCCTTGAATGAGAAGGAAGAATGGGCAGTAGAAAAGTTTTAGAGGAGAGGAAGAGACTGGAGCAAAGGGAGAAAAACAGCTGAGAGAACTTGGAGTCAGATGTTAAGATTTCTCTCTACACATTTACAGGTTTTTAATGAATATTTTTAAGGGATGGATATATACAGGGTTTTGTATGTCTAGGTGGGCAATTATATATTATCAATTGGATCAGAGGTTATTGTGTTGTGTGTTCTTTCATATGGCAATTTAATTGAATTCAAGAGAGTGTGTGGTGGCTGGAGACACTGGGCCACTACAGAATTGGGATGTGTATGTCTGACATGGTGGCAACCTGCCTTGGGAACTAGGTAGGTAGAGAGATTGTTGCCAGGCTCAGAGAGTAGCCATTGGCAGTGTGATATGGGTTGGATCACAGTAGGTAAGATGTTTTACTGACTGAGATGAAGATATCTAACAGATGTCATGGGGCACTACAGTGCCGGATCTAGTGTGGGTTAAAAGAAAGCATTTTTTAATATAATTTTATAGCAACAGGGCTGTACCTGTGCCTATCCACACATACATAGCAGATGGGCAGCTTTGTCTTCACATGGGTCTGGCGAAGAGATTCTTACCATCTAATTTTGCTGAGGAACCAACCACAATTTTTCATATTGTTTTGGATGGCTCAAGTGTCTTCCAGACTAACATATTGTAGGCAAGTAACCCAACTTTGGAACTGCAACTTTTCATAGAAAATCTACTGCCTCTAAAAGAGCTTTCATTCATTCATGCACAACCCATCCATTGAAAGTCACTTTCATTTTATCTTTTTTTAATTAAATGAACCAAGTATTTTTCCTTTTCCCTTTTTATGCATCTTTAGTTTTCTTTGTACCATATCCCTCATGTCCTTTTCTCCTATTCTACTGCTGCTTCTCCCCAATTAACCATTCTACTCTCAGCCTTGACCCCTTCATTTTTATATGTTATATATGTTTTACTATATTCCCCTCCAACCCTAATTTTTTTTCAATTTTCTTTCATGCATTGCTTGTAGAGTGACCTAGACAGTGTGGCCATATCAAATACCAGATTGTTTTCTCAGAGCAGATCTTAAAGATTGTTCAAGTATATTTGACAAATTTAAATTGTTTAAAACAGGGATAAAATGAAGCTAAATCCAAGATAACACTATTTAATAATTTTTGGAAGTGGACAAGACACTAAGCATATTTCTTCATTAAATAAAACTATAAGATATTATAAAATCATGGTTTTAGATGATTTAATGGTATTTTAAACACCAAGTTATAGATTTTTATTCAATTTATTTTTATAAATCTACTTGACTAACTTCTGCTCTTTAAAGTCTATGTGTAATTGTTCTGTCTCAGGAATATGCTGAGTGATGAGGGGGAACACCAGTACCCTCTTCTGGTCTGCACTTGCCCAGACTCATGTTGTGCACATATACATTGTTTCCCCTCACCAAAAATATAAGAAAATTACCAAATAAATTTATGTCAATCATCTCAACAGGTATCTTTTCAAGATTGATATACATCTGGCAAGTATATATGAAGATTTTATGTAAGCAATAAGAATAATAGAACATATATGAGGTAGTAAAATGAATTCTGGATTGTTACCATCTTTTTTTTTTTTTTTTTTCAGAGCTGGGGACCGAACCCAGGGCCTTGCGCTTGCTAGGCAAGCGCTCTACCACTGAGTTATATCCCCAACCCCCGTTACCATCTTTTGAAGATTTTTAAATTTAAAAATGTAAACCTTCAAACACATTTTTAAAATATATGTACATTATTCATGTTTTTCTTATATGACATACTATTTAAATAATTTTAAACAAGTTTTTTTTTCGTGAGCATACTGTTTTATTGAAAAAAATACACCTGAAACAAAAAGAATAAAAATAGATTTAGCTTAAGATATCCAGAGCATGGAACCTCCTTTAATTGTCTAGTGTATTGTACAAAATAATCATTAGTTATTGATAAATTAAGTAGGATCCTAAAAGATGACATTTGTCATTGAGTGTAAAATCTCATAATTATTACCTTTATTCACAATACGATTTATATTATTCTCATTTTTCTAATGAAAGCTTGTATCTCCAAACCAGGGTATAGTATTTCTATATACAGGTTTAATACTTTCAAAGTGTGTTTTTGCATGTAAATTGCTTCTATTTTATTAAGAACTTAAGAAGATACATATGATAAGTTACATTTTAAGAAAGAAAAATATGATTTCTTAAAAACTTAATACATTGTAATTATTTGAATATTTTCTGTCTTTCAGCTGACTTTTGCCTGTTCTGAGGGATCACACTCAGATTCTTGCAGATTCAACTTTGGTGTGATATCTCCGGCACTTACATTCGTTTCCAGCAAACATGTACAGCCAATACATAACTTCAAATACGTATCTCCAGTTCTAAGCCTAAATTGACTTTTACTTTGATACCCCACGCCTTTTGAAATGTAAAATTATTTAAACATAAAAATTCACACATGTAAGCAAGCCTAATGATTGCAAGAACTTTCAATGATGAAAAGCTCAGAGGCTCATTAAACAGTAATGAATTAACAATCTTAGTTGTCATCATCAATCATCATAACCAGGAGACTGGGAGCATGAGACACTTTAGATTACTTATACTTAACACTCTTTCAACTTTGAATATTAATTTCAAGATGAGTGTATACTGTGTTTTCAGTAGAGTATACCATTAATTTGGACATAGATTATTTCTTCTGAAAATCTAAATATTTAGGTGATCATATTATTTAGGGTGTACTCTTGAGTAATATAAATATTTACAGGAAGTTTTTATTCAATTATTGTCAAAAGTCACCTGTACCTTTCTTGTTCTGGGTTACCAAACTCAGGATGATATTTTCTAATTCCATGTTATTTGCCTGCAAATTTCATGATGTCTTTGTTTTTAATAGCGGAGTAGTATTCCATTGTGTAGATATCTAACATTTTATTTATTCATTCTTCAGCTAAGGGAAGTCTAGGCTGTTTCCACTTTCTGGCTATTATGAATAAAGCTGATGTGAACATAATGGAGCACACACGCTTGTGGTGTGGTGTATCCTCTTTGAGATATATGCCCAACACGGGTATAGCTGGAGCTTGAAATAGAACTATTACCAATTTTCTGAAAAGTCACAAATTGATTTCCATAGAGGTTGCAGAAGTTTTACTCCCAGCAGCAATGGTTCTTCTTGGTCGACATTCACAGCAGTATATGCTGTCACTTTGGTTTTAAATCTTAGTCATTCTGATGGGTATATAAGGTGGAATCGCAGACTCGTTTTGATTTACATTTCTCTTTTTACTAAGGATGCTGAACATTTCCATAAGTCTTTCTTGGACATTTTGAGTTCCTTTGTTGAAAATTCTCTATTTACCACTGTACCCCATTTTTAAATTGGGTATTTGGGTTGTTGCTGTTTATCTTCTTGAGTTGTTTATGTATTTTGAATATTAGCCCTCTGTCCAATGTAGGGTTAGTAAATAACTTTTCCCATTCTGTAGGCTGCCCCTTTTGTCCTATTGACAATGCCCTTTATCGTACAGAACCTTTTCATTTTCATGAGGTCCCATCCCATTAATTAATTGTTGATCTTAGTGTTAGTGTTATAGGTGTTCTATTTAGAAAGTTGTCTCCTGTGTCAATGGGTTCCCCTAATTGGACCTCAGTGGGTCCTGTATACAACAAGTCCTGCAGAGACTTGATGTGCCACGGTAGAGTGATACCCAGGGTAGGCCACATCTTTCAAAGAATAAGAAGAGGCAGGGAAGGGGAGAAAAGCTGTGTGAGGGCGAACAGAAATGGAAGAGGGTGCTTCAATAGGAAAATAAATAAGTAAGTAACTAAAAAAAAATAAACTGATGAAAAATTCATTTGTACCTTTCTGAAGCATATTTGAGATACAGTTTTCTTTCTAATACATTCCTTTATTTTAAAAAAAGATGTATGCCTACAAATTTCACCCTATATTTATACTAAAATAGTTCAGGTCTATATATGGTAAATATGATAAATTATATTTTCCATTTATTATTAAATACATTTCAACATAATGCTGGTGATTTTTATGTAAAGCTGACTAGGGTCAATTAAAAAGATAAACCTCACATTTTCTCTCACATGAGGAATTTTAATTTAAATATGAATATATAAATTTATATCCATGGTACACAATAAAGATAGATGATTATCAAATATTAGGAGGCTTAAAATATGGTAATAAAAGGGTATAAATGGATAAAAAAACAGTATCCCTCATTCCTTTTGTGTGAAATCCAGATTTAAATATACATACATATATATAAATGGTGTATGATAGATAATATAACTATATTACAAGAATTTATATTTATATAGAGATTAGTACATGTACATGTATAATACATAAGAAGGAGAAATATTTGAAAGTGTGAGAAAAATAAAAGGGCAGTGGAGATAAAATATGAACAATGTATATTTGGACACAGTACTACCTGAGAACCCAGATATACCACTACTGGAATACACCCCAAAATTGCTTCAACATACAATAAGGACACATGCCCCACTATGTTCATAGTATCCTTATTTATAATAGCCAGAAGCTGGAAAGAACTTAGGTGATCTTCAACAGAGGAATGAATACAGAATATGTGACAAATTTACACAATGAATACTACTCAGCTATTAAAAACAATGACTACAGGAAATTCTTAGGCAAATGGATGGAACTAGAAAATATCATCCCAAATGAGGTAACCCAGTCACAAAAGAACACACATAGTATGTACTCACTGATAAGTAGATATTAGCCAAAAAGCTCAGAATACCCATGAAACAATTCACAGAGCAAACATAAGCAGCTCAAAAAGAAGGAAGATCAAACTGTGGATGCTCCCGTCCTTCATAGAAGGAGGAACAAAATACTCATGGGAGGAAATAGAGGGACAAAGAGTGGAGCAGGGACTGAAGGAAACGGCATCCAGAGACTGCTCCACCTGGGGATCCATCCCATATGCAGCCACCAAACCCAGTTACTATTGCTGATGCCAAGAAGTGCTTGCTGACAGGAGCCTGATATGAATGTTTGCTGAGAGCCAGAGCCTTACTGATAGTAGATGAGGATGTTAACAGCTAACAACCAGACTGAGCATGGGACCCCATTAGAAGAGATAAAGAAAGGACTGAAATAACTGAAGGGGTTTGCAACCCCATAGGAAGAACAATATTGATCACAAAGACCCACTAGAGCTCCCAGGGAGTAAACCACCAACCAAAGAGTACATATGTGGGGACGCATTGCTCCAGCCTCATATGTGTCAGAGGTTGGCATTGTCTGGCATCAGTGGGAGGAGAAGTCCTTGGTCCTCTGTAGGATCATTTCCCCAGCGTAGGGAATGCCAGGTGTTGAGTTGGGAGTGGGTACTTGGGAGTGGGAACATCTTCATAGAAGTATGGGGAACGGAGGGGAATGGGAGACATGGAAAGGGGATAACATTTTAAATGTAAATACATAAAATATCCAATAAAATAAATAACTTAAAAATAGAAAAAAATGCCACAATGAAACATATGCCTTGTAGTAACAACCTGTTTTAAGGAAAACATAGCTAAGGTGGATGTGTTGGTGTGAAGGGAAATGCTTTCCATGGGCTCATATGTTTGAATCTTTGTCACCAATTATTGGAACTGTTTGCAAACCTGTCTGGGAAGGTTTATGGGGTGTGACATAGCTTGAATAGGTGTGTCTTGATGGTGAAATTCTGTCCTTTTGGGTAAATATTTAGGTTTCAAAAGAATGTGCCAAACCCAGCTCTTCTCTCACCCTGTCTTTTGCCAGTGCATCAGAATGTAATACTTTCAACTTCCTTCTGAAGGCTCTAGCATCATGCCTGCCTTCATGCCATGAAAAGCCTTTCACTGATGCTTATTCCACTAACCCTCTAAAACTTTAAGGAAGCTCTGCCCAGGACCATCCTCAGCTTTGAGAGTGGTTCTGAGGAAGGGGTGTCTGGGAACAATGAAAACAAAGGATTCAAAGTCAAATCATGGGTTGAAGCTGGCAGTCTACATCCTGCTGGAGACAGCTCTTTAGCCTGCCTTCTCTCAGTTCTTTCTTTCTCTGTGATCTGCTTTCTCTGGACATCTCCAGATAGTTCTCTTTCAAAGTTCTGCTTGAGACAGTCCTTCCTTGCTATTCTTAAAAATTCTCAGGACAGCTCATCTCTTGCAGAACTTAAGCCCAGTCTTTATTTCACATGTCAGTCCAGTCATTCATTCCTTGTTTCCTTCTGATTATCTTATGAGCCATCATCACTTGACCATAGTCCTTTAATGCTTAGAAGACAACAAGCACACAATTTATTTTAACATAGCAAAAGAAGGCAGAGGTCTTCCTGCCTCTGTTTAACAGAGAAGATAAAATACCAGGGTGAAAACTAGATAAGATGGGTGCAGCAAAGAAGTGCAGGCTGACAGGAACCGGATGTAGATCTCTCCTGAGAGACACAGCCAGAATATGGCAAATACATAGGCGAATGCCAGCAGCAAACCACTGAACTGAGAATGGGACCCCATTGAAGGAATCATAGAAAGGACTGGAAGAGCTTGAAGGGCCTCGAGACCCCATATGAACAACAATGCCAACCAACCAGAGCTTCCAGGGACTAAATCACTACCCGAAGACTATACATGGATTGACCCAGGGCTCCAACCTCATGGGTAGCAATGAATAGCCTAGTAAGGGCACCAGTGGAAGGGGAAGCCCTTGGTCCTGCCAAGACTGAACCCCCAGTGAACGTGATTGTTGGGGGGAGGGCGGTAGTGGGGGGAGGATGGGGAGGGAACACCCTTATAGAAGGGGAGTAGGAGGGGTTTGGGAGATGTTGGCCCGAAAACTGGGAAAGCGAATAACAATTGAAATGTAAATAAGAAATACCCAAGTTAATAAAGATGGAGGAAAAAGAAATATACCAGGGTAATACCCTGTCTGAAAATTACCATTTCTACCACATCTAGGCCAGGACTCACTGTGTTCCAGGCTGACCTTGAGCTCTCGAATCTGCCTGCCTTTGTATCTGTAGGTGTTTCTTTCTGACAAGCTGGCTCATTAATGCAGCTGCCTTTGTTCCTTTACATTCATAAATCCTCTCATTTAATTCATATTAAATTCTTATTTTTATACAGTTGATAAATTATATATTTTTGAACTCATGATTTCAGATTTCTTTTCCACAGCCTTTACAGCTATTCAGAAGTTCCAGCACTTATGATTCTGCTGAGATATTAATTAGCCAAACTTTTGCTTCCCAGATTTGTGCAGACTATGATTATCAAAGAGTAATTAATGGGAGGGCATAACTTAAAGGAGAAATGTAAATATGGACATTATTACACAAACAAGTTTTAAACCCTTAGCAGCCATTGACACTTGAGGAGGACCACTTCTGCAGGCCCCCTCAAGGGGCAGCAACCATAGCATTCTGTCCCCACCAAGGCAATAGCTTTTAAATTCTTTTTTATAAGAGCTTCCTCGGTTGTGGTGCATTTTCATAGCATTGACTAAAATACTAAGATAATATTAATAACAATATTTTTTTAATTTTCTGGAAACTAATCATAATTTTAAAATATAGAATTTCAAAATGATTTATCCAGTAACATATGTGAAAGCCTAGAAATAGCTGTGTAACTCAACAATGTAAAAATGAAATGGTTAAAAATGGTTAAAAATGAAAATAGTACTTTGAAAGTATGTGCATCATCAATGGAGATTTTGAGTCATTAATATGCATATGGGCAGAATCATACCATTCACATCATTGACCTATCTCTCTTCATAAAAACTGCACCCATAAAATCTGAGCTGAGCAAGGATGACCCGCAGGAATATGGCAAACTGGACACAGAGTAGCCATTGAGGCCTAAACCTACACAAAGAACCAAAGGCAAATGAAGAAAGCTGGGAATCGGAGCAGAGATTTTGGCTTAGTCTCCTTAACTGCCTATTTGAAGCCTGTCATGGATCAGTCTAGCCTTCTCAAAAGGCCAAATTATTAGTCCTGGAAATATACATAGAAGTCATTATATGCACCATATGTATTATATTTAGGAAAATACATGTTTATATTCACACATATAGGCACATTTTAAAAATTACTGAAATTAGGCAATGAATTTAAAAGCAAGTGGAGAGAAATTTGTGGAAGGCTTTCAAGGAAGGAAATAATGGAAAAATCTATAATATCAAAAATAAAAAATAAAATATATGAAGAAAAATTTAAAAATTTCACAATTAATTCTAAGTCTAATCAGCATGATATATTTTATATATCGATGTAGTATATATCTACCTATACTTAGATCTGATAATAACCAGAGATATTATATATGCTTCTAAGAGTAAAATTCATGCTTAGGTCTGACATACTATAAGTAGTAATAGAAAATTCTTTGAGAAGTGCAGACAATCCTGAGAGTTCAGAGGAGACAACTACTTTTGCTGACATTCCTGGCCCATGAGGAACTCTCCTAGAGTCCTCTGTGCCCTCTGAGCACAGGAACCTTGCAGCAGTAAGGGGTAGGGCCCTTCCAGTTTCTGCCTGCGCCTGGAGCTGAAAGCCAGTCACCAGGAGCACCAACACACCTGAGAGCAGAGGTAAGACCAATTCTTCTACTCCAAGCAACCTACCTGTTGGCCTCAGGACACACATACTCAGGAGCAGTCTGGGACAGGATAATTCCAGTTTCTGCCTGTGCCCTGAGCTAAACCAGTACCACTGCTCCCTGTACCCAGATACAGCTAAATGAAAACAGGTATACAGGAGTGATGAAACCCAGGCTTCCAGGAGGGTCAAGTCACTGTCAGAGATAGCAAGACAAGCTAACACCAGAGATAACCCGATGGAGAGAGGCAAGCACAGGGACCTAAGCAACAGGAAGCAAGACTAATTGGTATCACCTGAACGCAGTTCTCCCACCAAAGCCAAATGCTAGATACTCAAATACACCAGGAAAGCACAATTTGGATTTAAAATCACATCTCATGATGATGATAGAGGACTTTAAGAAGGACATACATAATTCCCTTAAAGAAATACACGACAACACAGGTAAACAAGAAAAAAGCCCTCAAAAAAAAAAAAAGGAAAAAAAAAAAAAAAAAAAAAAAAAAAGAGGAAATAAAAAAAAAAAAAAATCCCTTAAAGAATTGCAGGAAAACATAACCAAACAGGGGAAGCAATTGAACAAAACCATCCAGGATTTAAAAAAGAAAAAAAAAAAAAAACAATAAAGAAATCACAAAGGGAGACAACCTAGATAGAAAACCTAGGAAAGAGATCAGGAGTCATAGATTCAAGCATCACTAACAGAATACAAGAGATAGAAGAAAGAACCTCAGGAGCAGAAGATACCATAGAAAACATTGACACAACTGTCAAAGAAAATGTAAAGTGCAAAAAGTTCCTAATCCAAAATATCTAGAAAATACAGGACACAACGAGAAAATCAAACCTAAGAATAATAGATATAGAAGGGAGCAAAGACTCCCAACTTAAAGGGCCAGTAAATATATTCAACAAAATTACAGAAGACAACTTCCTGCACCATAGAAAGAGATGCCAAGAAACGTACAAAAATTCTACAGAACTCCAAATAAATTGGACCAGAAAAGAAAGTCCTCCAGTCAAATAATAGTCAAAACACCAAACTTAAAAGCAGTAAGGGAAAAGGGTCAAGTAACATAAAAACAGACTTATCAGAATTACACCAGACTTCTCAACAGAGACTATGAAAGCCAGAAGATCCTGAGCAGATGTCATACTAAGAGAACACAAATGTCAGCTTAGGTTACTATATCCCACAAAACTCTCATTTAACATAGTTGGAGAAAACAAGATATTCCATGACAAAACCAAATTTACACAATACCTTTCCACAAAAACAGCCCTACAAAGGATAATAGATGGAAAACTCCAACACAAAAAGGGAATCTACACCCTAGAAAAAGTAAGAAAGAAATCTCCTTGCAAGGAACCCAAGAGAAGGGAGTTCCACAGACATAAATCCACTGCTAACAATAAAAATAACAGGAAACAACAACTTTTCCTTAATATTTCTTAACCTTAATGGAATCAATTCCCAATAAAAAGACATAGACTAAAAGACTAGTACATAAAGAGGACCCAGCATTTTGCTGCATACAGGAAACATACCTCAGTGACAAAGGCAGTCACTACATCAGAGTTAAAGTCTGGAAAACAAGTTTTCAAGCAAATGGTCCTAAGAAACAAGATGGAGTAGCCATTTTAATATTGAATGAAATCAAATTTCAACCAAAAGTTATCAAAAAATAAGGCAGGACATTTCCTGATCATCAAAAAAACAAAACAAAACAAAAACAAAAACCACCAAGATGAACTCTAAATCCTGAATAATTGTGCTCCAAATGCAAGAGCATGTACATTCATAAAAGAAAACTTACTAAAGCTCAAAACACACATTGCAACTCACACTATAATAGTAGGAGATTTCATCACCCCATTCACATCAAAGGACAGCTCATGGAAAAAGAAACTGAACAGAGACCTAGAAAAACTAACAGAAGATATGATCCAAATGGACTTAACAGATATTTATAGAATACATTGATATTTCATCCTAAAACAAAAGAATTACCTCCTTCTTAGCACCTCATGGTACCTTCTGCAAAATTGAACAAATAATCAGTCACAAACAGTCCTCAACAGATACAAGAAGAATGAAATAATCCCATGCATTCTATCGGATCACCACAGACTAAGGCTGGTCTTTAATAACAACAAAAATGACAGAAAGCAAACATACACATGGAAGTTGAACAACACTCTACTCAATGATAACTTTTTCAAGGAAGAAATAAAAAAGAAAGTAAAGCATTTTTAGAATGTAATGAAAATGAAGGCACAGTATACTCAAGCTTATGAGACGTTATGAAATCTGTGCTAAGAGGAAAATTCATAGCTTTCTGAGTGCCTCCAAAAAGAAACTGGAGAGAGCATACATTAACAGATTGACAGCACACCTAAAAACTCGAGAACAAAAAGAAGCAAATACACCCAAGAGGAGTAGATGGCAGGAAATAATCAAACTCAGGACTGAAATCAACCAAATTGAAACAAAAAGAACTATACAAAGAATCAACAAAACCAGGAGCTGCTTCTTTGAGAAAATCAACAAAAGAGATCAACTCTTAGCCAGAAAAACCAGAGGGCCCAGAGAGTGTATCCAAATTAACAAAACAGAAATGAAAGGAGAGTCAAACAACAGAATCTGAGGAAATTTAAAAATTCACCAGATCCTACTACAAAAGCCTATATTCAATAAAACTGGAAAATCCGGATGAAATGGACAATTTTCTAGACAGATACCAGGTACCTACCAAAGTTAAATAAGGAGCAGGTAAACCATCTAAACAATCCCATAACTCCTAAAGAAATAGAACCAGATATTAGAAGTCTCTCAACCAAAACATGCCAAGGACTAGATGGATTTAGTGCAGAATTCTATCAGAACTTCAAAGAAGACCTAATACCAATATTGTCCAAATTATTCCACAAAACAGAAACAGAAGGAACACTATGAAGTTCCTTCTATGAAGCCACAATTATGCTTATACCTAAACCACACAAAGACCCAACAATAAAAGAAAACTTCAGACCAATTTACCTTATGAATATTGACAAAAAAGTACTTAATAAAATTCTTGCAAATGGAATCAAAGAACACATCAATATGACCATTCATCCTGATCAAGTAGGTTTCATCCCAGGGCTGCAGGGATGGTTCAATATATGGCAATTGATCAAAATAATCCACTATATAAACAAACTCAGGGAAAAAAAACACACATGATCATCTCATTAGATGTTGAGAAAGCATTTGACAAAATTCAACACCCCATTCATGTTAAAAGTATTTGAAAGAATTCAAGACCCATGCCTAAACATTGTAAAATCAATATACAGCAAACCAGTAGCCAACATCAAACTAAATGGAGAGAAATTTGAAGCAATCCCACTAAAATCAGGGACTAGATAAGGCTGCCAACTCTCTCCCTACCTATTCAATATAGTAGTTGTCCTAGCCAGAGTAATCTGACAATAAAAGGACGTTAAAGGAATACGAATTGGAAAGAAAGAAGTCAAGATATCACTATTTGCAAATGATATGATACTGTACTTAAGTAACACCAAAAGTTCCACCAGAGAAGTACTAAGCCTGATAAAAAACTACAGCAAAATGGCTGGATTTAAAATTAACTCAGTCAAATCATAACCTTCCTCTACTCAAAAGATAAACAGGCTGAGAAAGAAAGTAGGGAAATGACACCTTTCACAATAGTCACAAATAACATAAAATACCTTTGTGAGACTCTAAGGAAGCAAGTGAAAGATCTGTATGACAAGAACATTAAGACTCTGAAGAAAGAAATTGAAGAAGATCTCAGAATATGGAAAATCCTTCTGTGTTCGTGGACTGGCAGGATTAATATAGTAAAAGTGGCCATATTGCCAAAAGCAATCTATAGATTCAATGGAATCCCCAACAAAATTCCAACTTAATTCTTCATAGAGTTAGAAAGCACAACTTGCAAATTCATCTGGAATAACAGAAAACCCAGGAAAGTGAAAACTATCCTCAACAATAAACAAAGTTCTGCGGGAATCATCATCTCCAACCTCAAGCTGTATTATAGAGCAAAAGTGATAAAAAAATTGTATGTTTTGATACAGAAACAGGCAGGTAGATCAGTGGAATAGAATTGAAGTCCCAGAAATGAACCCACACCACCTCTGAACAGTTGATCTTTGACAAAGGAGGTAAAACCATCCAATAGAAAAATAATAGAATTTTCAACAAATTCTATTTGATCTTTGTTCAACAGAAGGTCAGCATGTAGAGGAATGCAAAGTGATCCATTCTTATTGCCCTGAGCGAAGCTTAAGTCCAAGTGAATCAAAGGCCTCCACATAAAACCAGATTAATAGGATTAAAAAATTAATAGAAGAAAAAGTGGGGAAGAGCCTTGAACCCATGGGCACAGGGGAAATTTTCCTGAACAAAACACCAATGTCTTATGCTCTAAGATCAAGAATTGACAAATGGGACCTTATAAAATTGCAAAGCTTGTGTACGGCAAAGGACAATTTTATTAAAACAAAAAGGCAACCAGCAGATTTGGAAAAGTTCTTTACCAACCCTACATCTGATAGTTAATATCCAATATATACAAAAACCTCAGGAAGTGGAGACTCCAGAGAGCCAAGTAACCCTATTAAAGATGGGGTACAGAGCTAAACAAAGAATTCTCAGCTGAGCAATAATGAACTGTTGTGAAGTACCTAAAGAAATGTTCATCATCCTTAGTCATCAGGGAAATGCAAATCAAAATAATCCTGAGATTCCACCCCACACCAGTCCAAATGACTAAGATCAAATACTCATGTGACAATAGATGCTGATGAGAATTTGGAGAAAGAGGGAGACTCCTCCATTGTTGGTGGGATTGCAGACTGGTACAACCACTCTGGAAATCAGTCTGCCTGTTCCTCAGAAATAGGACATTTTTCTATCACTGTATTCATAGCAACCTTATTTAAAATAGCCAGAAGCTAGAAAGAACCTAGATGCCCTTCAACAGAGCAACAGATACAGAAAATTTTATACATGTACACAATGGACTACTACTTAGCTCTCAAAAACAATGATTTCATGAAATGGATGAAACTAGAAAGTATCCACCTGAGGGAGGTAACCCTGTCAAAAAAAAAAAATAACACACAGCCCAAAAGCTCAAATTACCCAAGATACAATCCAAAGATCACATGAAGCTTAACAACTAGGATGACCAAATTGTGGATGCTTCAGTTCTTCTTAATAGGGGGAACAAAATTATTCATAGGAGGAGATATGGAGACAATGTTTGCAGCAGAGACTGAGGAATGGCCTGCCCCACCTGGGGATCCAGCCCATATATTTACAGCCACCAAACCTAGACAATATTGATGAAGCCAAAAAGTGCATGCTGACAGGAGCATGATATAGCTGTCTCTTGAGAGAATCAGCCAGAATATGACACAAAAAGAAGTGAATGCTAGTAGCCCACCATTGAACTGAGAACAGAGTCCACATTGAAAGAGTTAGAGAAAGCATTGAAGGAGCTGAAGGAGCTTGCAACCCCATAAGAACAACTGCCAACCAACCAGAGCTCCCAAGGTCTAAAGCACTACCCAAAGACTATTCATGGACGGACCCATGGCTCCAATTGCATAGGTAGCAGAGGATGGCCTTGTTGGGCACCAATGGAAGGAGAAGCCCTTCGTCCTGCCAAGGCTGGACCCCCCCCCAGTGTAGGGGAATGTCAGGGCGGGGAGATAGGAAGGGGGGTTGATAAGGGAGGGGGAACACTCTTATAGAAGAAGAGGAAAGGGGATGGTATAGGGGACTCGTGGATGGAAACATGGGAAAGAGAATAACATTTGAAATGTAAATAAAAAATATCCAATTAAAAAAAAGTCTTCATTCAATTTGGGAAGTATTTGATACTTTCTTATAAAGTGAAACATAAATTTGCATAATATTAGCAATTCTCTTCACTTATGAATATATTAAAATTTAGATTCTACAAGGAGTTATATAAAATTGTCTGTATTATGATAGTCACCAACAAGTAAATTATTCTAAAATTGACTTTTATGGTAAGATGACTACTGCATAATTAAAAATAAACACTCAATATAAATATTAAGTTGGCAGAATATTAGACTAAATTAATGAATGAAGCTACTTGCAAAATTTAGATACTTAACAATTTTTCATATGGTTTCTTGGAAAGTGTAAAACTGTAAGTACAATAAAAGATCAGTAGTCTCTAGTGGCTGGATTGGAAATGGAAAAATTAATCCAGTTGAACATAGCAGGGCACTTTGCTGGTAGTTCATTTTACAAAATAATTGCCTCGTATGCATGAGAACCCCTTGTGATCCACACAAAGAGAAACGATATGGTGGGAATGGTGGATAAATAAGATATCTTAACAGAGCAGTAGGAGACAGAAAGATCTTTAGAGATCCTCAGCAAATTTTGTCTCATTGGTGACTCTCTGGCCAACTAGAAAGCCTGTGTCAAAATAAGGTGACTTGTGATTGTCTTTTGGCTCCCAAATTACAAGCAGATAAGTGGCATGTGTACTGCTGCACACATGCACACATAAGGACACTAATATAAAAATGCTCTAAATCAGTAAGTCTATATATTCAATATTTGTGACTGTGCATATATAGTCCCACAATATATTATGCTGTCACATAATCATTAACATAATGAATTTAAAGTGTGAACCTTGAAGAAGGTGATTGATTCACAATATAAACCTCATATGGATAAGATTAAGGCCCTTTTCAAATGGCTTCGGGGAGCAGAACCATTTCTTTTTATCCTTCTTTCCCTGTTCTGAATGATCCTTTCTTCAAATCGATGCATAAAGCACCATATGGAAATTAGACATTAGCGTTCACCAGAATGCAACCATTGACTTAATCTTACACTTTTCAGCCTTCAGAACTAAGAAAACAAAAAACAATATTGTTGTCTATACTGTTTTTACTTTTTTGTTTTAGAATCACAGACTAAAATATATACTTTAAAAGGAAAAAGATAATCCCATATTTACACTAAATATTGGCGTTGATTTTATCCTCATGTCTTAGAATTTCCATTACTGTAAAGAGACCATGACCCAGACAACTTTTACAAGGAACAACATTTCACTGGGGCTAGCTTACAGGTTCAGAGACTCAGGCCATTACCATCAGGGCAGGAACCATGGCATCATCTGGGCAGGCAAGGTCCTGGAGAAGCCAAGACTTCTACATCTTGATCAGAAGGCAGTCACCAGAAGACTGTCTTCCAGGCAGGTAGGAGGAGGGTCTGAAAGCTGAGCGACACAGAGACAAAGTTCCTCAATCAAAGGCACACCTATTCCAACAAGGCCACACCTCTAATAATGCTACTCCCCACATGGAAACCACCACATTACACTGATGTTTCCCAGAGACTTCTTCAAACATGAGTCTATGAGGGCCACAGTTAGCCATAGCATAATGCAAAATACATTTAGTCCAAATTCAAAGTCCCACTAGTCAATAGCAGACTCAAAAATGTTAGAAGTCAAAAGTTCAGTCTCTTTTTGAGATTCATGCAGTCTCTTAACTGTAATCCCATATAAAGTCAAAATCAAAAAACCAATCACATACCTCCAACATCACAGGATTCACATTATTATTCCAAAGTGTCATTGTGAGGAAACACTGGACCAAAGAAACACCAAACACCAGCTTTGAGAACTCCAAACTCTACATCTCCATGTCTGATGTATAATTTCTTTCAGCTTTGTTGAATACAAGACAATTCTTTCTCTTGCACTGGTTTCACTCTATAAATCATCTTTCCTCAGCAGGTATCCCATGTCTTTGAGTCTCCAAAGCAACATCAACTCCATAGCTTCTTGTTACAGTGTCTGAGATCCTTATTACATGATATTTTGGTCTCCTCCAAAGGGTCACTTCACCAGCTCTTCACTGTGTAGCACTTTATGTTCTGGTTAACTCCACTACAGTGCTGCTGCTGTTTTGGACATTATTCCATGGTACTGGTATCTTCAATTTCCTGAAGTTTTACACTACACTTTACTTTACACTACAACTATGTTTTGCCTATAGCTTCTCATAGGCGACCTTCATTCCTGGATCATTAATTGCAACCAAGGCTGTACCTTCACCAATGGCTTTTCCTGTCTTATCACAGTGTCAAGTTTCATGACCCCTTCATGGAATCAAAACCTGTACCACCTGGGTAATTCTTAAACATTAGCAAGTCCAGCTGAACTTCAAGGTACAACTTGGGTTATCTTTGGAATGCAGCTTCTTTGTGCTCTCAGAAAACTTTTCCCAGAAGATTTCACTTCAGTGATGATGGTCTCTCCTTAATCATCCATAATTTCCATTTTATTGCATATTTTATATATTTACATTTCAAATGTTATTCCCTTTCCCTGCTTCCCCCTTCCATGTCCCCTCCCTCTGCTTCTATGAGGAGGCTCCCCCTCCCATCCACCCACTCCCACCCAACACTCTGGCAGTCTCCTACACAGGGAAAATGAGCCTTAACAAGGGCTTCTCCTCCTCTTGATGCCACATAATGTCATCCTCTGCTATACATGTGACTGGAGCCATTGGTCCCTCCATGTGTACTCTTTGGTTGGTGGTTTAGTCCCTGGGAGTCTGCTTGGTTGATATGATTGTTCCCATGGGGTTGCAAAACCCTTCAGCTCCTTCAGTCCTTTCTCTAACTCCTCCATTGGGAGGAGTTATTCTGATGATTAGCTACATGCTTATTCTGATGGTCAGCTACAAGCATCCTCATCTGTATCAGTAAGGCTCTGGAAGAGCCTCTCAGGAGACATCCATATCAGCCTCCTGCCAGCAACCACTTCTTGGTAGCAGCAATAGTGACTGTGTTTGTGGCTGCAGTTGGGATGAATTCCCAGGTAGGGCAGTTTCTGGATGCCCTATCTTTCAGTCCTTGCTCTACTATTTGTCCCTCTATTTCCTCCCATGAGTATTTTGTTCCCCCTTCTAAGGACCGAAACATCCACACTTTGGTCTTCCTTTTTCTTGAGCTTTATTTACTCTGTGAATTGCCTTAAGAATTTCTTGAACTCATTGTTTTTAACAGCTGAGTAGTATTCCATTGTGTAAATGTACCACATTTTCTGTATCCATTCCACTATTGAAAGACATCTGGGTTCTTTTCAGTTTCTGGCTATTGTAAGTAAAGCTGCTCTGTACATAATGGAGCATTTGTCCTTCTTAGTGTCAGCTTACCAGCACCAACTCTCTCAGTAATCCCTTTTTATCCTTGTCTCTAAAGCCACAACCAGATGGCTGAAGCTACCAAGTTCTGCTGCTTGCTGGGGCTGGAACATGCCCACATCCTTGTTCTATTACATTATCGCTGATTTTCTATTTTCCATCTCCTTCACTGCCTAAACATGGCTGTCTTGGAATTTGCTTTGTAGCCTGACCTTGAACTCAGAGATCTATTTCATGGCTGTCTGCTGAATGCCGTGATTAAAGGTGTTTACCACAAAACTAGACTTAAGCTTTTAGTTGCTTGGAACTTCTTGAAACTCTTGAGAGCGTATCTACTCTTAAAACAACAACAACAACAACAACAAATAAACAAATAAACAAATAAACAAACACACTAAAAACAAAACAAAACACCACCAACAAGAAAGCATAAATTTTATCATACCTTTAGATATACAGATGCTAGAGCACAAAGTACAGCTGGCTGAAAGAAAGGGAACAAAGAGAGACTTAGAAGAGTGACCGCTAAAGCTATGCCTCCATAATACATAACTGCAGAAACTACCTCCTTCATTAATTCTTCTGACTTGGAGGCTAGCTTTTATAATCACTGATGTGAAACAGTAAATATTGATTTGATGATGTCATAGATGAACAGATACTTTATTTTCGAATGGATTTTAGAGCACCAGCTTATGAGTAATTGCCATATTCAGAATAATCCAACAATATACACAATTTGACAGAGGTATCAGCACTGTACTAGAATTTCTGGGCACAAATTGCTTGTCTTTTCCAAAGATCCATTTGGAATTTCTCTTCTTGAAATAGTGAAGAATAGTTTCAGATGTCAGTCAAATAGAAATTAATTGCTCCTGTCAGATTGGTCATACAATTTCTGTCACTTATGAATTTGGAGCTGACTTTAAAGTGACAAAGCAACCAGTGTGTCAGGTTTAAACAGAAAGAGATCCTTTAATACCAAAGATATACCTATCCTCCTGCAGAGAATGATGCAGAAAGGATCTGCTCATATTAGTAAGCTTATATTCTTGATGCACTCTGAGCGGCTGAAAGCACACAGCCCAGGGCTTATTATCAATGTCCCTTAGGTATGCAAATGCCACAGCACAGAGTAAGAGGAGCTGAAAGAAAGGGAACAAAGACAGAGATGCAAGAGCGATTGGCTTAGAGCTATATTTTCATCCTTACTATGGAGATTGTCGCATTATGTCCCTATGGGAGAAACCAGAGATACCTATGAGAAAGCAAACTCAGTTTCCAAATGTAAAATGTGAATTACCTAAGTCACACTAAGTTTATTAGAATTTAGATGTAGACATAGGAAATAATCCTTTCATATTCTTAAATGTCACTTAAAATCCTCTTCATAAATCTAAGTATAGCACATAGAGATTAGTACATTAATAGCGCCTTCAATAAACAATATCAGGTAAAATTAAATTTCTTTACCTCTTTTTTTCCCTGCTAATGAAATACTAATGTTCTATCAACACAAAGAAATAGAAGATTTTGGAATGGGTTTCAGAGGTTGAAATTGTATGTTATTGTTACGCATGTTTCAGCATGTATATAGGCATAGATCAACTGAATATAAGTATTGAAGATGGAAATGGTGATGTATTTCACTGTTTAGCTGATGGAGGAGGGGAGAGCTGGTTTTTGGCTCATTTCAATACATGAGCAATAGAAAAGGTATGAGAACCATAATATAAGCACTGTACCTCGTGTGGCTATAATAAAGATGTTTACAAGAGGGTTTGCTTTTCGACAATATTTAATGGGTTTCATCATAGCTTTCAATAGCTAAGTAGCTAGCAACTAGCAGACTTTCTTCTCTTGAGTTTCAAGCTGATTAAATTCTAGAAAAATAAAAATATTTTCCTTCTAGTAAGTTTAATCAGCCATCCTTTTTTATCTAAAAAAATTGGAATTTTATGTTTGACAATAATATAGATAGGCACATGTACGTTTATGAAACAACAATAAACATATTTTAGCAAGTAAATCTCATTTTACCCAATCACAATAAGGCTGTTATAATTTCACTTTAAAAGTTTATTTCTAAAATGTGAAAAGCTCAAAACTTTAGTGGTATTGTTGTAATTCATGTACAAGCCTGTTTTGTTAGATACTTGATACTCAGGTATATTAAATTTATGTAACACTATTATGTTTTATGCATTCTATTTATGAAAACAACAGTATAAATAAAAAATTTTGGTGTTTTTCTTTTCAGATGCCAGGATATAAAAATTATTATGTATTCATATCAAGTAAAATTCTCTGAAATGCAATGAATACTTAATATAAAAAGGAAAGACCTATAACAAAATATGGCAATATGATTCTTCTTAAAAAGTGGCATTCATGGTTTCTTATCTTTATTTTATGGGACCAGTACTTACAAAGGAGATCTATACTATTATAAGTATATAATTTACAGGACATTGAGATTAATGCTGAAGATTCAGTATTAAAATTTCTGGACACTATTTTGCTTTGAGATACCTTTGGCAATCACTTCTTTTCTATTCGCATGTTCCTTTTAACTGCCTATGTCCCTGGAGCTCTGAGTAGTATTTTATGGACAGGAAAGGGCCTTACTTCCGTAGCCACAGGGAGGCCAGGGAGGCCGCTGTCCTTAGCATAAACTCTGGAGCTGAGATGTTAGAAATAAGTGAACCTAATCTCGGGATTGATGTAAGAATAAAATTGTAAAAGTACATTTAAGATTTCAAAGATTGGAAACAACTTAGTACAAAAGCCTTGAAGAAGGATAGAATAAAAGTTGCAGATCTACAAACCATCATATTCTGGTACTAGTTATGAGAGGAAAGAAGATAGTGAAGGAATAGCTTGTGATAGTCATTTCTAATCACTAGCACTATTGCTGTCTTTTCATATTTGTTATTTATTTGTGTGTTCACTTATTCATCAATAATCTACCTAGGTACTTTATTTTACTTTTGTCTAATTGCTTTTTTATTTAAAAGCAATTTATACACAAATGTACATTATTTCATTTGTTATCATTTGTACTGTCATTACATAAAATGTTTTTCATATATTTTCTTCATTATAGACCAACGATCCTAACTTTTTGGCAGTAATATATATTAAGTATCACTATACAAAAAGAATTGTTTGAGACATTAGAAGTATAGTTGCAAAGTAAGCAGTGTCTGTTTTCTTTAAGTAATCTCACCAGGAAGGTATAAAAGAATTAGGATGTAGGTAGTGTATAGCTTAGGGTACTAGAGAGTTAGAAGTGGAGTGAATGGCATGGGTAACACAAACAGGAAAAATGAATGCCCACTTTGAAGACATGTTCACAGAGTAATCAGGAATAAGTCTAAAATAGAAAATATGCAGAATCCTTTCCAACATTTTCATTTTGCACTTAAAAGTCTGAGCATTTCTCCACCAGTTTCTAATGTCTATTAATTAAAGGCTAACTTTAAACTCTGCATGTTATCTTTCAATAACCATTGTATTTTAATCTTACTGTTTTATTGATTACAGATCGATGATGACATTGGGATTGGAGAAGGCCCAGAGGAAGAGGTGGAATTGGGAAAATGCACAATGATCATTTTACTTGAGTAGCCTGGGGTTACAGGTTCAACTGTAGTAGGTATTGTGGAAAGCATGATGTATTTTTAAGATTTAATGTAGGTTAAAAAATGATTCACAAGACCATGCTTCCATCAATAAGCACCTTCTAGTATATCCTATTTAAAATGCAAAAATTTCTAAGGAAAGCCTTAATTGTTATGGGTAAGGAAACAAATAATAGTACATCTTATTACAACTTGTCCCAAAGTTTCAATTATTGTTCATTGTACAATTTTTACATTTTGTTTATTTTTTTTATTTTGGCTAGTGTACTCAGGGAAATGTTGTCTTTGCTAGGGTTTCTATTGCTGTGAAAAGACACCATGACTAAAGCAACTCTCATAAAGGACAACATTTAATTAGACTGACTTACAGATTCAGAGGTTCAGTCCATTGTCAAGGTGGGAACAAGACAGAATCCAGGGAGACCTGAGGCTGGAGGAACCAAAAGTTCTACATCTTGATCCAAAGGTAAACAGGAAAAGAATGGCATCCATGTGGCTAGGAGGAGGGTCACAATTACAGTGACACACTTCCTCCTGCAAGGCTACACTACTCCAACAAGGCACATTTCCTAACAGTTCCACTCCCTGGGCCAAGCATATTCAAAGCACCACACTTGTCTATTTCAGATTGTTATCATGACTATGCATAGAAGCATATAGATAGGTCTGTGGATGTCCTCAGTGTGGACCTGTTTCTTGCATTCACAAATACAGAGCAGCAGCTTAAATTCATAGAATCAATAAAATAATTTAGTTTGATCTGCTGGTCTATCAGTACTTGGTAGAATTTATGACTTAAGGTCCACTGAGATCATCTCCATAAGAAGCCACGGACTGGTAGAACTTCAAGTCATGAGACCTCAATTTTGCAAGGAGATATTTATAACTTACTGTGTAAGTTAGTAGGAATGGGGATAAGAATGACCAGTATAGTCTGAATAATGAGACCACAGCATCATAAATTTGGTGTCATTTCTATGCATTTATGAGAACAGACCTCCCATCTCACTTATTGAATTACTTATCTAAGCTGTCATTTTCTTGATTATTCCCATTATATGTGAGGATAAGTACTTCTGAATGTGGATACACACAGCCCATGAACCCTGTGTTCACCCAGCCCTTCCCTTTATTCATCAAGCAATGTATATCTCTATTGATGAAGAGTTTGAAATGTTGGTCTCACACACAATGGTATTGTGATATAGTGTGACAAAAATATTCAGGTAGTTAATCAAGTAGTTTTATTAACTTCATTTCACACATTATTTATTTGTGTATAATTTACTCTATGCATGCATTTTGATTGCACAGATCAGAAGTCAGGCCATTTAGTGATTACTTTTGATGTGCATATTTTCACATCTCAGGCTTGTTCTTCCTGCAATTCATACAGAGCTTCTCTGTATGCCTGCCTTGCTAATTACATTTTCTATGCAACACTGCATTTGAGAGTCAGCAACTGGGGGGGGTGTCTCTCGTGTGTCAACATTGCATTTATAACCTATATGTATATTTCAAGAAAAAAGCACCAAAAAAAAAATCAGGCCTAAAAATACATACAAGTAACAGAATAAGGGCTGAGCAGCCTATATGTGAAAACAATACCAATTACTGAAGACAGGCCGTAAGTTATAAATTTAAAGGAGAATGCTGGTAGCTATATCGGAATATTTGGAAGAAAGGAAGTGATAAGTGTGATTTTATTATAATCATAAAAGTAAAATTACAAAAAAGAAAACATATTAAGCCAGGACTCATTTTTATGGTTGTTTGTTTGTTTATTCTTTGGTCTTTGTTTTATCACTCTTCTGCAAGGCAATTCTGTGAAATCTTTCAGGAGGCAAGTTGAGGGATACTGCAGTACTACATAAACCTGATGTCTGCATTCCCTCACTGTGTGAAACATCTGTGCAATAGGGAACTGGTTGAGGACAGTAATGAACCATAGCACACTGGAATTCAAATCCTCTAGGGAAGTGAGGCACAGATTACACACTCAGGCATTTGTAAATTCTGTAGTCACTGCTAAGTGTCTCTGACAGTTTCAGTCTAGTATTGAACTTTCTTCACAACTTCATTGTAAACTGTCTATAAACTTTTCCCTTTGTGAATCAGTGAAATCTCTGGAGCAGGCTACCTAAAGTGAGAAATTAGGAATTGTTAGCCCAAGTCAGTATTTTCCTTAATCCTTAAGGAATTTTTCATATGCAAGCACTGATACTCAGTACTAAAGGGCAAGAGATGAAGGGCTTTTCCATCACTCAGGAGGCTAGTTAAGCTAAGTTTCAATTTTTATCTTTGTATCATGATCTACAACTCTACGCTTTAACATGGCAATTAGGGACACCTAATTTGATTTAAATTCCTCAGGGTCACTTTCCATCATTTCTTAGTGTCCACAGATCTCTAAAATCATTGTTTGGAATAACTTCTATGTCCTGAGATGTCATTAATGTTTCAGACAGAAAGTTGGAAGCAGATATTTCATTGTTGTCAGAGCATATAACACCTTGGTACTTTTAAGTGTCCTTTATTCTTTTTTTTTCAGTTATATTAAGCTTGTCGCATGTAATTTTATTTATATATTTCTTTAGCACATCTTATCCCACTGTTTTTAATCATAAATTTTAAATAATTTTTTTAAATGTTGTGAATTCCCAGTATTAATTTTCAAGCTTTTGCTTTTCTTGGAACTTCTACCAGAACTTTTAGCAATGTTGATTAGTTTTTCTGTCCTCAATTCATGGCAACCACATTTAAATATTCCATTAAAAAATTAGCCATGTTTAAGGATAGATATTGAACCAAAATTGCAGTTTGAATTCTCTCTTCCTTTTCATAGAAATTTCTGTCAAGCTAAACTGTGAATATATAGTTGTAATCAATGAAAATTTGCTCTCCGGTTTTGTCTGGTGACCACAGAAAATATTAGAATGTTGAGTGCTAGTAGGAGATGATAAAACAACTACTTTTCTGCTTAAACCATATTTCAGTTATTCTGGCAAACACCAGATCTCAGCCTAAGATCTGGGCTTAAATTACATGTCAGATGCAGGGTCAGGCTAATACCCTGCATGAGTTCAAAACTAAGGTGACAGCAGATGCTGGTGAGGATGTGGAGAAAGGGGAACACCATTGCTGGTGGGATTGCAAACTAATACAACAACTCTGGAAATTCATCTGGAGGTTGCTCAGAAAATTGGAAATAGTTCTTCCTGAGGATCAAGCTATACCACTCCTGGGTATATAACCATGTGAAGCTCCAACATATATAACAAGGAAACATGTTCTACTATGTTCATAGCAGCCTTATTTATAATAACCAGAAGCTGGAAACAACCCAGATGTTCCTCAATAGAGAAATGGATACAGAAAATGTGATACATTTAAATACACTATGGAGTTCTACGCAGCTATTAAAAACAAAGGTTTCATGAAATTCGCAGGCAAATGGATGGAACTTGAAAAATATCATCCTGAGTGAGGTAATCCAGTCACAAAAGAACACACGATGTACTCACTGAAAAGTAGATATTACCCCAAAAGGAGCTTGGAATAGCAATGATATAACTCACAGACCATATGAAACCCAAAAAGAAAGAAGATAACACCAAAGTGTGAATGCTACAGTGCTATTCAGTAGGGGGAAGAGAATAATCTCTGGGAAGTAGAGGGAGAGGGGAGTCTGGGAGGGAGGGGGGAGAGAGAAAAATGAGGGCCAGTTCAGATATGGGAGCAGATGGGGGAGAAGTACAGAGGGTCAGGAATTGGAAAATGGCTGTGTAGCAGTGGGGGAGGGGTAATTGGGGGTAGCCACTGGAAAGTCCCAGATGCCAAGGATCCAAGAGGTTCCCAGGACTCAACAGGGAGGACTGTAGCTGAAATACACAACAACGGGGTGACAGAACCTGTAGAGACCAGTGGATAGGACCATATCCAGTGGATTGCCATAGTCCCAAGTTAAGGGATGGGGCAACCACACACTTCGAATATATTAATCCAAAATTCCTCCTGTCAAAAGGAAATGCAGGGACAATGACTGGGGCAGAAACTGAAGGAAAGGCCATCTGGAGACTGCCCCACCTAGGTATTTGTCCCATTTAATGACAACAAACACAGACACTATTGCTGATGCCGAAAAGTGCTTACTGACAGGAGCCCAGTATAGCTGTCCCCTGAGAGGCTCTGCCAGAGGTGGACCAGTTCAAATGTGGATGTACACACCTACACATGGGACTGAGCATGGTGACTCCAATGGGTAAATTAGGTCAAGGACTGTAGGAGCTGAAGGGGTTTGCAACCTCATGGGAAGAACAACAATATCAACCAACCAGACCCCTCAAAGCTCTCAGGGACTAACCCACCAACCAAATAGTACCGAGCCCGTCCTATGGCACCAGCTGGATATGTAGCAAAGGATTTCCTTGTCTGGCATTACTGGGAAGGGAGCCTCTTGGTCCTGTGGAGACTTGATGACCCAGGATAGTGAAACGGGCTCTAGGCTGCTGAAACAGGTGTGGGTGGGAGGGTGGGGGAGCACCCTTATAGAGGTAGGGGGAAGGAGTGGATAGGGGGCTTGTGTAGGGGAAACTAGGAAGTGGGATAACATTTAAGATATAAACAAAATAACAAATAAAAATGAAAAATATCATAGACTTCAAGTAATCTGTCCAACGCCTTTACTTCCACATGATATTGAACATAATTGTCAATTCAGTGCAACACAGGATCAGCCAATTATCATAATTGGTTAATCATTAAAAGATTAAAAATGCTTACATTAAAGGTTTGTATGAACATACTATTATATCATAATAAATTTAATCCCTAATTATATAAATTATTCACATTTATCCACACACACACACACACACACACACACACACACACACACACACACAGCTTGTACTTTTCCTAGTCTGGATTACTTTGTATCCACTTCCTCACTGCCTCAGTGCCTTTAATATATCTTGTTCATTTATATTCAATGACATCTTAATTAATGAGCCTTACTTGTTTAAAAGAATTCACCTAAACATGACTGATGAGATTCATTTAAGGTACCTAACGTTTCTAGTACCTGTTATATCGAGTAATTATATTCGCCACCCTTTTCTTTCGATCAGAAACTAGCCAAAGGTCCTAATCCAGACAACGAATGTCTTATATATTTCTGTCCTATATTTATGTGTTTTATATTAGACTGTGACAATTTATTTGGATTATATATGAAAATTCTTTACATCATACTTTTCTTGGTATACAAAAATATTCAATCTTTACATGATCTTCAAAGCGAGGCTTCTAGACATCCTACTTCATTAAAAAGAGTGTTGTGTTTTCATTTGACTATTATTGAGTGCTATTTACTTTTGTGGACTGGATTTAAAGTCAAATGAAAGTATGGTATTTTATTACTATATAATTTGGTATTACAGTATCTTAAAATGTATTTAAAATTAAAAAAATGAATATATAGTATTTGTTTTGGCTTCTTACATGTTATCATTTGAGTAGGTCATAGAGAGCATAGGCATTTCACTACATATTCTCAGCTTGTGGGGACAGTCTTTGATATGAAGAATTCTGATTCCTCAGATTGAGTAAGGTAGTACTCTCTGTAATGTGGGAAGATCTCATATAGATTAAAGCCAAAACTTCTTCCTGGATTCTTCCATAAAATTCTGAAAACACTAATGTTCAATTGTACTAATTTATTCATACATTTGTATGCCCACACATAATTTTAAGTCTCTAAAAATTTAATACAATTACGGAGTGTTATGTTTGCACTATAGGGAAAATGAAGTGTGGAATTATAGGTAATGTAGAACAGAGCAAATTGGCAGTGCAAGAATTTTCAGTGAACTTATTTAGTGAATATATCCTCTTAGATATTTTTGAGAGCAAAAATACACATACATTGAGCCACAATTTCATTATTTCTCAGGAGACTAAGCTTAATTATTTTTAGATAAACATGAGCATAAGAGACCGTTCCTTTGGGGTAAATTGAATAAGTGAATGATCAAGTGAGTTTTTGTTAAGTTTTAAGTACTTTTCTTAAATTACAGGATTTGTAGATGGAAATAAATTTAAACGACAAAGCCTCCTGGCCTTCATTATGAAAGAATCAAGGAAATTAACAGGGAACACAGCAGGGTTTGTTATCAAGGAAGAAATTAGTTTGGCTTCTTTTTAAAAACAATTTTGGAACTGAGTTCATGGGAAGGCAAAGTAAGAAATATGTTTGACTGTCAAATACAAGTCTTCATTAGCTCCCATCTTCTTTCTAATATCTCTCGTAATTTTCTCTCCTCTTCTTGTCCCTGTTTCATTCCCTAAGTATACTCTCTCTTAGTTTTATTTTTCCACTTAATGCACAAATAGTACTATAGAAGCCATCATGTGGTAATTGTTCTTAATTATCTTGTGTTTTAAGGATCAATACAGAAGCACTTTGGATTATATGTTTTACTGCTCTTGGAGCTTTCCAAATTCAAAACTGAATTTAATACATCTGACCTGCGGAGAAGCACAGTTTAGCAACATATAAACTGTCCACTATTGATTGTTCTCTCTTCTTTTCTGTGACTGTTTGGCTGTATGCTGTTTTTGTATAGTTTTTATTTATTTACATTTCCAATACTATCCCCTTTCCTGGTTTCCTGTCCATAAACCCTCTATCCCATCCCCCTTACCCCTTCATCTATGAGGTTGTTCCCCCACCCATTCACCCACCCCTTCCCTCTTCCCTTCCCTGACATTCCCCTATGTTAGGGGGTCCAACCTTGGCAGGACCAAGGGCTTCTCTTCCCATTAGTGCCCAACAAGGCCATCCTCTGTTGCATATGGGTCAGTCCATGTGTACTCTTTGGATAGTGGTTTAGTCCCTGGCAACACTGGTTGGTTGGTATTGTTGTTCTTATGGGGTTTCAAACCCCTTCAGCTCCTTCAATTCTTTCTCTAACTCCTCCAATGGGGACCCCATTTTCAGTTCAGTGGTTGGCTGTGAGAGTCCATCTCTGTATTTGCCATGCTCTGACAGAGCCTCTCTAGAGACAGTGCATCTATTATAACTGTGTGTCTAGCTAGCATATGATTGCAAGGAAGAAAATTATTCTTTGTTAAAGTTTGCAAGATGCCTGAGGTAGAAAATCCATATATGACAATAAAATCTTAGAACTACATGTGAAGTTGTTAAAACACCCAAGACTTTAACATACATTAAATCAAAATCTTTTATATTAGGTTTCTTCTGAAACATTCATAATCAGTTCCAATATATACCAAGAAATTATAGAGGAGAAAATGAAACCAACTCTCTGTATGATATAAATGGAGTGAAAATTCTGACTGAAAATTCTGAATGGAATTTCTGAGACTTAAGGTTCTTCGGGATTTTAAAAACTAAATGCTAGCATTATCTGTAAACAAGACAGTTCTCTTAGATATATGATGAATTCATCTCAGAAAAACTACTACATCAAGTATGTAAGAGTGTGCCATATTAGCACCCTAGGGTAAAGGAAACAGTTTAGTATATTCTATTATCACTCTCGTATTTTTCCCTCAATCATTCTTCCCTCTTTTTCTCTCCTTCCTCTTGTCTCTTTTGCTTTTTTCTCCCCAAATATCATTTATTCTCACCCATTTTTCAAGACTCTTCTCTTCCCATCAAGCACTGAGACCAAATTATCATTTATTAATATTATTTTAGTAAAGGAAATGAACTGCGAAGCAAATACAAAATAGGCACAATTTCCAAGATTAAGGATAAGTATCTTAGTAGAAGTAGGGAAAAGAAAAGTTTATGAACCACTGAATATATTACTTTATGATATGATGGATATTAATACAAAGACAAATGTATCATCACTGACAATGATTAAGGAGAGAACTGTCTTATTAATATAGTTAGAACTCACACTTTAGTTAATTTAGAATAAACAAAAGAAAGACCATTGTGAAGATGAATGGTAGTCTTTCTGGCATTGGGAAAGCAAATACAAAGGCAAAAGTATGAAACAGAACTTTGTATGTCTTGCTAGCTTAGAGAAGGCAGGAGTCTTTCTCTTCATTTATCTGTAATTTAGCACACATTGGCTGTATGATTGAAGTGTAGTAAATGCACCTGAGTCAAACTTGTATTTAATCTCATGCTTAATTTTAACAAAAACTGTATGATCTATTTTATTCATAGTTTTTAATGAAGGACTAATTTTAAATTAGTATTTTCTATTATAATATCTGTCACTGTAGTGTTTCTAGCATAAATAATGCACACTAATTACTGCATTTGGATGGATTTATATCAAATAATTTAAATTTTCTATAAATTCTTTAAATCACTGTAATTCATATACACAGTATGTAATATTAATAAAAATTTTAGTGTAGCTCTTTTCTATGCCAACCTAATGAGGAGGCATGATAATCTCTTTTATCTCATGGTCCTTCAAATTTGTCTTTGGTCTGTTTTTGACTGTTTCTACAAAAACATAAAGAGCTCAAATTTCATTTAAAACTACAGACAAAAATAAGTCTCTACCTGAAAAGGAAGAAAAATGTTCCAACATGATTCTTTTTTTTTTTTTTTCCCAGAGCTGGGGACCGAACCCAGGGCTTTGCCCTTGCTAGGCAAGTGCTCTACCACTGAGCTAAATCCCCAACCCCTCCCTCCCAACATGATTCTTAAGCTACATAAGCAGTGGCACTAGAACCACTCTAGTCACGGTTATAGTTAGTCATCCTTGTGAACTGACAAGCCCTCACACTTATAAATAAAGCAATAAAAGAAGTCTGTACCTGTGTTGAAGAATCTAAAGACCAAATGACCAACTTTCATGATGACAGAGAGTTAAAGTGCTAAAGGCCAGAACCAGATTATCTTCAGTTCTTTTTGTCCCTTTGGAAAGCCATTCATTCTCTGCATTTATGTCTGATCCCAGACCTAAAATCCTTGTAACTGTTAAAATGTTTTCAATGTATTTTAAAGAAAATACTAGCTTCCATCAATTCAAAATTAAGAATGTCGCAGGATGGCAACTGATGCTTACAACAGAAATTTCTGCTTAATTTATTTTGTACCAATTATTTTAAATGCCTGTATGTAAAAATGTATTTGTTCTGTTACTATGAACCAACACGAAAGTGTTGAAACATAAGTCTGTGAACTATATGGCTATAGGGGAGGGAGTGACAAAGAAATGACAGACACACATACAGAGAAGCTGGAATCTGTAGGACCATTATCTGGTGGAGATGGACCAAAAGCAACCCAGAAAATGAGCTGCCTGCTTAATTTCAGTAGGAACTCTGTGAGATGACTCAGTATATATTCAACCTGGATGGGGAAGATATGGTTTATAGTTTCTGTATATACTGGTTTTACTGTATTTTTTTTTAAATTAATCATTCTATTCATTTACATCTCCAATGATAACTCACTTCCTGGTTAACCCCTCGACCCTATCCCATGATATCCTACTTCCCAGTTACCTGTCTTGTCTACCCATCCCCCATCCCACATCTGCCCTCCCCCCTCCCCTTGTCTTCATGTGGGTGCTCTCACACCCACCCACACTCTCTTGCCCCACCACTCCAGCATCTCTCTACTCTGGGACATGAATCCTCCCCTGGACCATGAGCCTCCACTACCCTTACTGTGAGGCAAATCCATCCTTTGCTACATATGTATCTGGTGCCATTGATCTCTCTAGGTACATTCCTTGGTTGGTGGTCTAGACTCTGGGAGAATTGGGTGGTCAGGTCAGCCTATATTATACTTCCAATGGGGTTGCAATACCCCTCTGTTCTACCAGTCCTTCTGCTAGCTTTCCCACCAGGCTCCAGAGTTCAGTCTGATGGTTGACTCTAGGCATCCACATCTGCATAGGTCAGTTGCTGTCCTAACCTCTCAAGGAACCACTGCACTTGGTTTCTGTCAGTCACCACCTCTTGACCAGAGCAACAGTGTTGGGCTTAGTGTCTGCAGACATGATGTAACCCTGGTTGGCCCTTCCTTCCTTCTTTGTTCCATTTTTGTCCCTTTACTTTCTTTGGACAGGACCATTTCTGGGTTAAAAAAACAAACAAACAAGGAAACAAAAACAAACAAACAAAAAACCCCAAAATTTTGAAATGGGTGGTTGGCCCCATCCCTCAACCAGGGACCATGCCTATGTACTGGTGGTCTCCACAGGTTCTATCTCCCCGTTCTCTGTGCATTATGGCTAAAGTCAATCCCATTGGGTCCAGGGAGCCTCATGTTTCTCTAGTGTCTGGTACCTTTCAGTGGCTATCCTCAGTACCTCATCCCCCTGCTACCTATTTTTGTTGAATTTCCTGGCCTTCTGTCTCTCACATCTCCAGTTTCTGATACTGCCACCCTTATTTCCTCCCCCTCCTTTGCCCCCTCCCTTGTCCCCCTTCTCCTCCTACTTCCCACAATCATCCTGTTTCCCCCCAATGCAGGACTAAAGCATTCACCTCCAATCTTCCTTCCTTTTCCTTCCTTTTATGCTCCATGTGATCTGTAGGTTGTATCATGGGCATTGTGAGCTTTTAGGCTATTATCCACTTATTAGTGAGCACATACCATGTTTGTTCTTTTGTGGATGGGTTGCCTCACTCAAGATGCCTGCAAGTTTCATGAAGTCACTTTTTTCAAATCGCTGTGTAGTACTCCATTGTGTGTATGTATCATATTTTCTCTATCCATTCTAATGTTGAGTGACATCTGGGTTGTTTCCAGATACTGGCTATTATAAATAAGGCTTCTATGAACATAATGGATCATGTGTCCTTGTTATATGATGCCGCATCTTTTGGTTATACACCATGAGAGGTATAGCTGAGTCTTCAGGTAGATCTATTTTCAATTTTTTCAGGAACCGCCAGACTGATTTCTGAAGGGGTTTTACTAGCTTGCAATCCCACTAGCAATGGAGGAGTGTTCCTCTTTCCCCAAATACTTGCCAACATATGTTGTCACCTGTTTTTTGATCTTAGCCATCCTGACTGGTGTGAGGTGGAATCTCAGAGTCATTTTGATTTGCATTTCCCTGATCACTAAGGATGTCAAACATTTATTTAAGTACTTCTCAGCCATTCAAGATTCCTCTATTTAGCTTTGTAATCCACAGTGTTATTTGGTTCTCTGGAGTCTGCCTTCTGGAGTTCTTTGTATCTTTTGGATATTAGCCCTTTTTCGGGTGTTGAGTTGGTAAATTTATCCCATTCTGTGGGTTGTTCCTTTGTTCTATTGATGGTGCCCTTTTCCTTACAAAAGTTATTCAATTTTATGAGGTCAAATTTGTTGATTGTTGCTCTTAAAGCATAAGACATTGATGTTCTGTTCAGGACGCTTCACCCTGTGCTCTAGTTTTCAAAACTCTTCCCCACTTTCTCTACTATTAGATTTAGCACATTTGGTTTTATGTGGAGGTCCTTGATCAATTTGGATTTGAGCTTCGTGCAAGAAAATAGGAATGGATCAATTTGCATTCTTCTATAGGGTGACCACCAGTTGAACCAGCACCATTTGTTGAAAATGCTATCTTTTTTTCCACTGGATGGTTTTAGCTCTTTTGTCAAAGATCAAGTGACCATAGGTGTGTGGGTTCATTTCTGGGTCTTCAATTCTATTCCACTGATCAACTTGCCTGTTTCTGTACCAATACCATGCAATTTTTTTTATCACTGTTGCTCTATAGCATAGCTTAAGGTTAGCTCTGGCGATTTTCCCAGTAGTTTATTTTTTTTTTTTTTTTTTTTTTTTTGGGGACCTAACCCAGGGCCTCATGCCTCCTAGGCAAGCGCCTACCACTGAGCTAAACCCCAACCCCTATTTTTTTTTTTTTTTGAGTATAGTTTTTCCTATCCTAAGCTTTTTGTTATTCCAAGTGAATTTGCAAATTGCTCTTTCTGAATCTACAAAGAATTGAGTTGGAATTTTGATGTAGATTTCATTGAGTCTGCAGATTGCTTTTGATAAAATGGCCATTTGTACTGTATTAATCTTGCCAATCCATGAGAATGGGAGATCTTTCCATTTAGGGATTTGAAGTTCTTGTCATACAGATCTTTCTTCACTTGCTTGGTTACAGTCACACCAAGATATTTTATAATATGTGTGACTATTGTGAAGGCAGCTCAGCGGTGAAGAGCACTGACTTTTTGTCATTCCAGTGGTCCTGAGTTCAATTCCTAGCAACCACATGGTGATTCACAGTCATCTGTAATGGGATCCAGTGCCCTCTTCTAGTGTGTCTGAAATGGCTTTTTTTAATTTTTTTAAATTGCAAATTTCAAATCTAAAACCTACAAAAATTAAAAAACTGAAAATTACTTTCTGTCTGAGCACTTGTGTCTTTGATATGACCATAATAATATCAATAATACTCATTCTCTTAGCACTCTTGGGTACACCAAATCTGTGATCTCTGGGCCATAATTGACCATATGTGACTCCAGAATTAATCCACAAATTCATTTGATGTGAGTACTGTATTTTTGTGTTTACATAATGAACTTTGACTGAACAAATTATATGACATTAAATTTTCATTATTATATGTACATAATGTGTGTGTGTGTGTGTGTGTGTGAGCACTTGCTCATGGATGTCAGTGAACAGCTTGTATGAGTTCCCTTTCTTCTACTATGTGGATAACAACGGTGGGCACCTGAGTTAGGTTGCCATGTTTAGTGACAACCACTTTAAACCACTGAGCAATCTTGACAGGTTTCCATAAAACACTTTTAAATATTTTATTTTTTAAACATCATTATATAATATTTCATTCACCATTATCACATGTGTGGTTTATTTCGTGGTTCTCCTTTCCCAATTTTCCCTGTCTGTGCTACCAGTGTTTCTTCTCTTGTAGGTCTTTCTCCACATCTTTTTCCTCCTTCAGATCTCATTGTACTTTTGCATACTCTTCCTTTTTTCTCATCTCCTAATATTGCCATTTCTAGGTCTACTTTCTAGCCTTCCATATCAACTTGTGAGATTACATGGAATCAAAGTTTGAGTGCAGCAAAATGTCAGCAAAGCAAAGAAAACACACAGGATGTGGAAAAGCCTTTGTGAGCTGTATTTCCGAATGTAATTAGAATCTATACCAAATTTGCAAAGAGAAAAATCCTGCAAAATGTAAGTATAAATTTAGGCTAGGGCAAGAACTCATGTCAGAAATCTAGAAGCAGGAATCTAGAGGCAGAAAGTGAAGCCATGGAAATTCTGCTTGCTACCTTGTCTTCTGGCCTGTTTTCTTATGCACTATAGGGCCACCTGCCAAGATTTTTCAACACCCACAGTGAACTGTGTCCTCCCTTATCAATCATTAAACAAGAAAATTGCCTACAAATTTGTCTAAAGGCAATCTGATGATTTTTTTTTAATTCAGATAACTCTGTTCTTTATGAAAATGGCAGTGGCATAGCCATCCAGGATTGTTACTGTGAAGAAATCTAACAACAAATTTTGGAAATGATGTCAGAAAAAAGAACTTTATACACCACTGGTGAATATAAAAATTAGTAGTGTCATTATGGAGATCAATGTAGAGGTTTCTCACACAATTATAAATAGAACAATACCATAGGACTCAGGGAAAACTGTTCAAAAAAAAGTTAAAAATTTACTTATTTTCTTAAGTAGATCATTTTATTTCATGCTTTGACACTCTGTCATGTTGACATATATTTCTCAATTATTTATTTATTTATTTATTTATTTATTTATTTATTTATTTATTTATTCTTCTGTTATTTATTATATCCTGATTATAGGGTATTCTTATTACTAAAAATATGTAACTTAAAATGCAATTGTCTCTTGATGTAATAGCTTTGAGACAGTTGTTTGATACCTAAAACAATATTGCGATCATATGGCCAATAAACTAAACAAAAAATAAAACTATAAATCTCAACAAAAGAAATTTCACAAGGGAATTTAATGTATGTGAGTGAATTGCATATGATTGAAAATGCGAAATATAGCATAATTCATAAGTAAAGTGATAATTTTTGGTTGTGTCATAAAATGCAGACTCAAGTGATGTTTTGCTGAAGTAGATTCATGTGATATTTTGTTAAAGAAGACCAGTAAGAGGACACATTATACTTAGATAGAGTATAAGTAGAACTCAACAGACAGTGACAGGGATGTTAACATATCTAAGCTGGCAACACTTCCTTGCTCTTGCTTCTTTGCTTCATGGAGAGAGGCATGGTAGAAAACTTTTGGTGTCCTAGCTGTTTCTGCTCACTCACACTGATTTGTGCTGATCCAGTGGAGGCCTAGCTGTTTCTGCTGGATCATGCCATGGCTGCTGATTTGTATTTGGTATGACGACACTACTGGACTGGACTGGTAGTATTCTGACAAATGGAGATTGGAATCTCTCCACCCGCCAAATACTTCTAAAGAGGTCCACAGACCCTTTCTTTTATTTACCATCTTTTCTCCCTTTCCTTTGTACAGTGGCCTAAAAGAGGATTCAAAGCATTTGTGAACCCTTTTAAAAGTGGGTTTCAAAAATCTAAGTCTACGCATAATACATAAGGAATTACTATCAACTTAAATCTTTACATATTCAATTTGTATTATATATGACATTGAGTTTAAAACTAAAATTGGAAAATGCCTTTTCAAGGTCACAGCTGGTCTGTAATAAACAATACTTAACAAGTTTGTTGAGGTATTTACCATTGTCAAAGCAAGGGAAAAAGAAACTTCATTAAACTAAAAGCAATTAATTTTAAAATGTTCCAATTGTAGTTAATGAGCCTACAGGATTCATTAGCAACGGAGGTCACAGATGTAACCAAATTCCAGAATTTGTCTTTTCTCTGGTTATATGACCCACTGCTCTGGGCTCTGTGAGGTCTATCATAGAGCAATCAATCAAACTGCCACCCAACAATAGGGCTGCAACAAGGCTCAGGAATACAAAATCAGAATAGGCTTTATGGACCATGCGCCTCATAACATGTTCCAATTTATATTTTAATTGGCAGTTTGATTTAAAAAAAATCACCTAAAGGATGAAGATAGAAAAGGAATACACATCTATTTCTAAACCTTACACAGTTCTATTTTTATTGAAATATGTGGGCTATATGGATTTATTTTAATAAGTCAAGAAAGTATGAAAAGAAATTATATTTATGGAATGCATCATGAAGATCCTGAAACAGCAGGAAGCAAACCACATCTTGAAAATATTTATACTAGATTTTAAGGAGAAGTAATTTTTTATTACATTTTGGTATCTATGAGCTTGGTATATATGTTTTTGTTTGGTATAAATGAGCTTTGCTTTTATTAATATCTTCATACTACCAATCATTTTTGGAAAAAAATTAAAATAGCTTTAATTTTAATTTTGCTTTTTCTTTTCTTGACTTATGGACTTATTTTGGACTGTCTTCACAAAATACATCCTGGTTATGGTTCTCCTTCCTTAACTCCTCCTAACTTTTTTCCTATTTCAGATTCACCCAAATCCACACCACTTTTTCCCCAAAATGTTTCAAATTCCAATATAACATCTACAGATTTTTCTATGTCGTTTCTATCCCCTAATAAAGACAGCTTGAGAAATAAGGTACACCAAACAGGGAAAGGAGCAGTCTTCACAGAAAAGTGTCAGAGGAAAGCAGGTTCCTGAGCAGGGGCTGTCTCTGGCCACATTATCTGTCTTTAAATACCTAATTGGACTACCTTGTTTAGACTCAATTGGAGAATTGCTTGGTTTTACTGATTGAATTAATATTTCAAGGCTGATGGATATCTATTAGAGGCCCTCACTTTTCTGAGGAGAAGAACAGGGGGTTTAATGTTGAAACTATTAAAAAAGTTTTAAAATTTAAGTCATCCATGGATTGAATACTTTTTATTGAATAGAATGATAAATTCATATGAAATATATAAGTGTATATCTTTGATATAAATTTTATATTTTATGGAAGTATATGAGGAATGATTGCAGGTCACAAAGCAGATAGGAACTCTACAGGAAGACCAACAGAGTCAACTAACTTGGACCTTCTGGGCACTCAGATCCTGAACCACCAAAGAGAACATACATGAGCTGTACCTAGGCCTCCCCACATCAATATAGCAGATGTTCAGTTTGGTCTTCATGTTCGTCCTTAACAACTGGGACACAGGCTATTGGAAAAGCTGTTGCTTGTATGTGGGATACGTTCTTCTAGTTGGGCTGCATCATCTGACCTCAATGGAAAAGGAAGCTCCTAGCCTGTCATAGACTTGAAGTGCCATTGTGGGGTATACGCATGGGGACACTTACTCAACAGAGAAAGGGAGAGGCATAGGAGAGGGACTAGGGAAGGGATGAGTGAGAGGGGACATTGAGCTGGATGTAAGTGAATAAGTAAAAAAAAAAACCTAAATTTAAAAACAAAACAAGTCATCTATGGCCTGGCTACATTCTATTGAATAGGATGATAGATTTATATAAAAGATGAGCCATTATTTTTATTTTAAGCTTTTAATAAGAATCAAGATCCTCCAAATGAGGATCCTCCAAATGAAAAGAAGATCAATGACTAGCTGGAAAGGTTCATGGTAAGGAAATATGTTATTTCTACAAGTTATTTCTCCCCCTCTTCATTGGGGGGTTTCACAGACTTTGAGAGGAAGGACTTGAAGGAGACTTCAAATTTAGACACTGTTTTAATAACGTCTGGCTATGGGTCTCTGCACCTGCTCACATCTCCTTTGGAGGAACTCTCTCTGATGACAACTGGACACATTAATCTATTAAAAATTTAACATTATTAGAAATTATTTCATTGATTTTTTTTTACCAGTCCTGTTTGGTTCTACCCTAGGTTACTGGGGTATCCAGTTCCAGATTCCTGGCCGAGCAGGAACTATAGGCCATAGACTAGCTGATTCCTCTTGTAGACTAGGATTCAAGCTAAACCAAACATTGCTTGTCCATGTCCACAAATTCTGAGTCACCATTGCTCCAGCACACCTTGCAGACAGGTCATATTGGAAGGCAGGGATGGGGGGTTGTGGCTGGATTGCTGCCCAGTTTTCTGTTTCAAAGACTGAGGTGTTGGAGGACATCATGAGAACCGGATCTGAAATATCAGCTAAGGAGAGCTCATATGGGTTTACAGATACTGAAGCAAGAGGATGGGGCCTGCCTGACTCTGTACCAGGTCCTTTGTGTATTTGTTGTGATTATTAACTTGGTGTTTGGTGTTTTTATAAGACTTCTAATGGTGTGAGCAGGTGTTTCTTTAATAATTTACCTGCTCCTTAGACTTTTTTTTCCTATTGAGTTGCCTTGTCCAGTCTAGATATGAGGGGTTTTTTTGTTGTTGTTTCTTTGTTTATTTTTTCCTTGTCTCACTGTATCTTGTTTCATCTAGTTCAGCTGTCTTCTCTTGTAGGCCTGCTCTTTCTCTGATGAGGAAAAGTGTGTGTGTGTGTGTGTGTGTGTGTGTGTGTGTGTGTGTGTGTGTGTGTGTGTGTGTTTATTTCTGGGATAGAGGGGAGATAAGGGAAGCTGTAAGGAGTGGAAACTGTTGTTAGAATGCATCATATGAGAAAAGAAAATATTTTCAATACAAAATAAATGTGTTTTTTAACTTTTAAGTTTTTTTAGTTCTATTTGGTATTTCTGTTTCCGATTTTGTTTTTTGATGATTGTTTTTCATATATCTCAGACATCAGTGAGTTCCCTATCTAGTGAGAAAATACATGATCAAGAAAGAATAAGAATAATTCAAATATGCAAGAGAATATAGAAGATTAATATAAAAAACTGTTAAAATGATTGCAAATGAATGAGTCAGGATGTGAGGTATTATGAGGTTAAGGACCTTAAAGTTAATTACTGCAACAAAGATGATATGTTTCTACGTATACACAGAAAATCTTAATTATTGTCTTAAAGTCTTTCTTGTTACTCTTGTACTTATACACTATGACATGAAATTGGAACCCTCCAAATTCAAGTTTTAAGTATTAAAATCTAGGGAATAGAACAAACCTTCATTGACATTAGTTGACTTCTTTTAAATTCAATAACATTTTCATATGCCCTGTGAAAACTGAGTAAGACACCGAAATTTTTCAATAGAGATTATAATGGGAAAAAAAGCACAACTGTTTCTTCCTCTAACAGAGCACGGAAGAGAATCAATGGATTGACCTTAGATTGCAAATTCAATATTCTACCACTTTGGTTATTAAGCACTGCTGTACTACTACAGATACACTGAATTTTTGAGAACTCTTTTTTAGCAAGTCTTTTAGATAATGGAACAGAAGGTTCACATAAAATAACAAATGTGTTTTTAATTACTTATTTATTTTCTATATCTCATGTCAATGATGGATGATGTAACACAACAATGCTTTCTAAATTATACCTACATTAATATTAACAGAAAGTTATGCTTAATCTATTTTCAAAGATGGGTAGTTATAGTTATCTAGTTTGTTTGTTCCTCTTACATTTTAGTTCAATATACAGCAAGGATTGTTTGATGGAGAAAAGCCAGACCTGTTCCTTTTTGGTTGGATTTTTTAAATGATGAGTCCTTAGATAATAATTGCCAGATATAAATTACACATGAAGAACATGTTTGTCTGCCCTTTTTATCAAACACTTTCAAAATAACATTATTAAAAGCATCCAATTATGAAATATAATTTAAAATTATTAAATTGAAGAAATACTAGAGATCTTATTGAGTTTCCTTTTCTTTTTAGTTATACATACATGATCATAACTCATTCAAATTCAAATGTGTATGTGTATTTCCATGTTATAATCTATAGATTCTCATTACTGCCTTGCTCTAGTAGTAACCACATAAATCAGATGATCAAACAACTAATTTAAATATCCTCTGATTTTGACCCATGTCTTGATGTTAGTATCTATTAAAGGTTGGAAGTGAATGATAGAATTCCTATGTTGATAGGTGACTAGGTTTGAACATGTGGTTTTCACTGGTCACTCAATTTTGAGGAAAACACAAAATGAAAATGAAGTGGATGTCTGGTGAGCAAATACTGAGGTTATGTCTCATCCTTATTTTGGGGAAATTGGTGTTTCTTGTTTTGTTAAAATATGAAGAAATCAGGAGTACCATCGGCTTATTCCCACTGCAGTGGTGCTGGTTGTAGCCCTGACTTTTCTGTAAGAATAGATTAGACCCTCAAACCATGCTTAAACAAACCCTCTTACCATTAAGTCGATTGTTGTCAAGTATGTTGTCACAGCATTGAAATTTTGACATCATGTTATACCTACCACATTTATTCAGAATGACACTAAGACACAACAGAGACGAACACAAAAGTATGGAAGGAAAATCTACAGTTTGGCAAGGAAAAGAAGCTGGAACCTGATTGCAGTTGTAAATAGCAAAGACAAGGTGATGTAAAGTAAATTAACTAAAATTATCAAAGACTGTATAACAATTAAGAACAAACCATATGTCACCAAGTAAAACCTTCAGTGCTAGGAAGGAGTTACATCTTGAATCAGTGAGCATAGTGGTACCATGGACCACCTGCCAAACGCTACAATCTATTTCTGAGTCTATTTGTTGTTCTTCACAACCTAATGGCAAAGATCCATTGCTGCAGACAGTGTTTGTTTTTGTCTCACATAAGAAAAAGTCAAGCTGATTCCAAAGTAAGATATATACATACAGTGAATAGATTTTTTATAGTATTGAAAAGTATTCTGCATACACTGGAGAAGAAAAGTATTAAAAGATGTCACCCAGCTACAAATACCTATGACTATAATAGTCTTCAAGTTACTCTAGTGTAGCAGTGGCAAAAACATGAGAAACAAAGCCCTTTTTTTTATTGGATATAAAGTCCACTACATGAAATGGAATATATACCTGACTGATATAGCTCTCTTCTGAGAGGCTCAGCAAAAGCGTAACAAATACAGAGGTGAATGCTAGCAGTGAACCATTGAACTTAGAATGGGGTCCCCATTGGAGGAATTAGAGAAAGGATGGAAAGAATTGAAGGAGCTGTAGGGGCTTGCAACCCCAAAAGAACAACAATATCAGCCAACCAGAGCTTCCAGGGACTAAACCACTACCCAAAGACTATACATGGACTGACCCATGGCTCCAGCTGCATATGTAGCAGAGAATGGCCTTGTTGAACACGAATAGAAGGAAAAACCCTTGGTCCTGCCAAGACTGGACCAACCAGTGTAGGAGAATGTCAGGGTAGGGAGGCAGGAATTGAGCGTGGTTGAGGAGGGGGAACACTCTTATAGAAAAAGGGAAGAAGGTGGGATAGGGGTCTTCTGCCCACAAAACCGGGAAAGGGAATAATATTTGAAATGTAAATAGGGGTTGGTTATTTAGCTCAGTGGTAGAGCGCTTGCCTAGGAAGCGCAAGGCCCTGGGTTCAGTCCCCAGCTCCGGAAAAAAAGAACCAAAAAAAAAAAAAAGAAATGTAAATAAAAACTCCAATAAAAATTTTAAAAAAAGAAAAACAAAACACTTGGATGGTATTGTTGTTCTTCCTATGGGCTTGCAAACCCTATCAGCTCCTTCTGTCTTTTCTCTAACTCCTTCACTGAGGTCCCTGTGATCATTCCAATGGTTAGCTGAAAGCATCCTCATTTGTGTCATAGGGCTCTGGCAGAAACTATCAAGAGACACTATAGCAAGTTCCTGTAAGCAAGCCTTTCTTGGCATCAGCGATAGTGATAAACCACCAAACAATGAATTCACAGGGAGGAACTCATGGATCCAGCAACATATGTAGTATAGGATGTTATTGTCCAGTATCAACAGGAGGAAAAGCCCTTGGCCCTATGAAATCTCTTTTCCTCTATGTAGGGGATTGTCAATGCATTGAGGTGGGAGTGGGGGGGTGGGACTGATAGCATTCTCATAGAAGCATGGGGAGGGGAAAGGGGTTATAGGAGAGGTGAAAGGGGAAAACATTTGAAATGTAAATACCTATTTGAAATAAAATATCTTCTTAGGTAAATTTAATTTAAATAAAATTTAAAAAAGAAAACATTTGTAAAATAAAATTGTTGGTGAAGCTAGGTTGAGATGTCTTTGCTACTGGCTTTGATGTAGGTAATGTAAGGGAATATTTTGAAGTTCAGAAAGGCACATTCTTATTAAACAAGGGATGTCTTATGTCAGGGAGAAAGAAAAATGACACTATGTGAGGTGACACTCACTGAGGCCTCAACTTCCTGATATGATTTAATAAAAATTGCTGATGAGTAGAAATGCATTCTGACAATTTAAAGTAGAGACTACCAACTTTTGTATAAAAGTTCAGATTTGTTTCTGGGTAGTTGGGGGAGGGGAAACTAGAGGTAGCCACTAGAAAGTTCCAGATGCCAGGAACTCAAGAGGTTCCCAGGACCCAACAGAGAGAACATTAGCTTAAATATCCGAAAACACAATATAGAACAATATAGCCAGTGGACAGACACAGCTCCTGTTTGAGAGATGGGGCTAACCTCCCACCTCAAATAAAATAAACCATAATTCCTCCTGTCAAATGGAAATGCAGGGACAATAAGTAGAGCAGAATCTGAAGGAAACGTCAGTCAGAGAATCCATTAGGAATCCATTCCATCTGCAGACACCAAAATGAGACATTGTTGCTGATGGCAAGAAGAGCTTGCTGACCAGAACCTGGTATAGTAGTCCCCTTAGAGGATTTGCCAGAATGTGACTAATACAGATGTGGATGTATGCAGCCAAACATGGGGACTGCAATGGAGGAGTTGGCAAGGACTGAAGGAGCTCAAGGGGTTTGAAACCCTGTAGGAAGAACAATATCAACCAACCAAATCACCCAAAGCTCCCAGGGAATAAACAACCAACCATAGAATACACATTGGGGGATCCATGGATAAAGTTGGATATGTAGCAGTGGATTGCTTTATCTGGCATCAATGGAAGGAGATACCCTAGGTCCAGTGGAAGCTCTATGACCCAGCAGAGGGGAAGGTTAGGGAGCAAATAGGGGGATGTGTGAGGGGAGGAGGAGCACCCTCATAGAAGCAGAAGTTGGGGCAGAGATGTTGAGGGAGGGTTGTGAAGGGGAAACTGGGAAGCGGCATAACATTTAAAATATAAATAAGTAAAATAACCAATAAAAGTATGAAAAAGTTCAGATAGCATTCTTTTAAAATGCTTTTTTAAAAATTAGATGTATTTTCATTTACATTTCAAAGGTTTTTCCTTTTCCTGGTTTCCCATCCATAAGCCCCCTTTCTCATCCCCCTTAACCCTTCTTCAATGAGGGTGTTCCCCCTCCCCAATCATCACCCCTTCCCAACCTGACATTCTCCTACACTTGGGGGTCCAGCCTCGGTAGGAACAAGGGCTTCTTGTCTCATTGGTGCCCAAGAAGGCCTTCCTTTGCAACATATCCAGCTGGAGCCATCAGTCTGTCCATATGTGCTCTTTGGGTAGTGGTTTAGTCCCTGGGAGCTCTGGTTGGTTGGTATTGTTGTTCTCATGGGGTTGCAAGCCCCTTCAGCTCCTTCAACCCTTTTTCTAACTCTTCTAACGGGGACTCCATTCTCAGTTCAATGGTTGGCTGTGAGCATTCACCTCTGTATTTGCCATGCTCTGGCAGAGCCTCTCAGGAGACAGCTCTATCAGACTCCTGTCAGCATGCATGTTTTGGCTTCATCAATATTTTCTAGATTTGGTGGCTGTATATATATATGGTCTGGATCCCCAGGTGAGGCAGATTCTGAATGGTGATTTCTTCAGTTTCTACTCCAATCTCCTCCTATGAATATTTTTATTCCCTCTTTAAGAAGGACTGAAGCATCTGCACTTTGGTCATCCTTCTTCTTGAGCATCATGTGGTCTATCGATTGTATCTTGGGTAATTTGAGCTTTTGGGCTAATACCCACTTATCAGTGAGTGCATACTATGTATAGGTTTTTTGGATTTTTATTTATTTTATTTTATTTTATTTGATTGGGTTACCTCACTCAGGATGACATTTTCTAGTTCCATCCATTTGCCTATGAATTTCATGAGGTCATTGATTTTGATAGCTAAGTAGTACTCCATTGTGTAGATGTACCAAATTTTCCTATCCATTCCTCTGTTGAAGGGCATCTGGGTTCTTTCCAGCTTCTGGCTATTATAAATAAGGCTCCTATGAATATAGTGGAGCATTTGTTCTTGCTATATGCTGAAGCGTCATTTCAGTATATGCCCAGGGCTGGTATAGCTGAGTCTTCGTGTAGTGCTATATCCAGTTTCCTGAGGAATCTTCAGATTGATTTGCAGAGTGGTTGTGCCAGCTTCCATTGTGACCTGAGTTTTTGATCTTAGCCGTTCTGACTGGTGTGAGCTGGAATCTCAGGGTTGTTTTGATTTGCATTCCCCTGATGACTATGGATGTTGAACATTTCTTTAGGTACTTTTCAGCCATTGAATATTCCTCAGCAGAGAATTCTTTGTTTATCTCTGTGTCCCATTTTTAATAGGGTTATTTGACAACCTGGAGTCTAATTTCTTGAGTTCTTTGCACATATTAGATATTAGCCCTCTATCAGATGTAGAATTGGTAAAGATGTTTTCCCAATCTATTGGTTGCATTTTGTCCTAATGACAGTGTCCTTTGCTTTATAGAAACTTTGCAATTTTATAATGTCCCATTTGTTGATTCTTGATATTAGAGCATAAGTCATTGGTATTCTATTCAGGAAATTTTCCCAAGTGCCAATGTGTTCAAAACTCTTCTCTACTTTTTCTTCAATTAGTTTGAATGTATCTGATTTTATGTGGAAGTCCTTGATCCACTTCAACTTAAGCTTTTTATAGGGCCATAAGAATGGATCAGTTTGCATTTTTCTACATGCTGACCTCCAATTAAACCAGAACCATTTGTTGAAAATGCTATCTTTTTTCCACTGGATAGTTTTAGCTCCTTTGTCACAGATCAAGTGACCATAGGTGAATGGGTTCAGTTTTGGGTCTTCAATTCTATTCTATTGATCTACCTGCCTGTTTCTGTATCAATACCATACAGTTTTTATCACTATTGCTCTGTAGTACAGCTTAAGGACAGGGATTGTGATTGCCCCAGAAATTCTTTCATTTTTTGAGTATAATTTTCGATATCCTGGGTTTTTTGTTAGCCCAAATGAATTTGAAAATTACCTTTTCTAACTCTATGAAGAATTGAGTTGGAATTTTGATGTGGATTGAAATGAATCTGTAGATTGCTTTTGTTAAGATGGCCATTTTTACTATAATAATCCTTAATATCCATGAGTATGGGAGGTCTTTCCATTGTTTGAGATCTTTGATTTCTTTCTTTACAGACTTGATGTTTTTGTCATGCAGATCTTTCACACATAGATTTGATGGATGGAACAAAATTCTAACACATTTTCATACAAAATTTATATATGCACACACATACACACATGCATATGTATATATAATGCATAAATATATATCACAGACGTACATATGTATACAAAATACATACACATATTTTGTAGGGGAAGGGAACAATGTTCTGACATACTTTCTCACAAACTTCACATATATACATACATACATACATACATGCATACATACATACACATAGTTAGTGAATGAACGGAATAATATTGCTATGAGTTTGTTTTTTCCCTCCATGTCTTATATATCCTAGCAAAATCTTTCAAGTCATTTACAATTGCAATGCTATTCCATCTCAGATTTTTTTCTAGTGAATGACTATAAAAAACAGTATATTCCCCAATATCTTTATAAGAAGTAACATTACATAGTATTGGTAAGGAAACAAATTATTCACAAGAAACTGCAGGAATTTATAACTAAGCAACTTGTTATAGATTAACAAAGTGTAAGAAAGCATGATAGTTTTCGCAGCCAATTTTTCTTACTGGCAGGCAGGAATTTGTGATTTCAAAAAAAGATTAATTATTTTATTATCTATCTTTAAAAGTGATCTTATAAGAATTTTAAAAATGCCTGTGCCCAGAGCTGAAAGCCAGTCACCAGGAGCACTGACTCACCTGAGACCAGAGGTAAAACCAAGTATTCTGCTCTGAGCAACCTGCCTACAGGCCTCAGGACACACAAACCCAGGAGCAGTCTGGGACAGCACCTTTAGGGTTTCTGCCTGTTCCTGAAGCTGAACTGGTCCCACAAGCCCTTTGTACGCAAATCCTGTTGGGGACAGAGCTGGACTCTCAGAAGTGCAAACATTCCTGAGAACTCAGGGGAAACCACCAGTTCTGCTCACATTTCTGGCCCAAGAGGAACCTGCCTAGTGCCCTGGGCGCAAGAAGCTAGGAGCAGTCAAAGGCAGGAACCTTCTGGTTTCTGCTTATATCCAGAGCTGAAAGCCAGTCACCCGGAGAGCTGACACACCTGAGACCAGAGGTTAAAAAAAAAAAAAACATTACTACAACTATGTATGATTATTTTGTAAGATATTACGTTAAATACAAGTTAAGAAACAATTCTGACAAAATTTCTATGTAACTCTACCTCAAAGAAATCTTTTCATCTTTCTTCAATATAGTTACACATTGTTCTATGCTATCATGAATAGTTATTGAGCTTTAATATTCTCTAATCAAGTCTTGCAGTGACTTGATGTGCTAGTGTAAGTTGGTAGCCAGTGGGAGGTACACTCTTCTCAGAAGAAAGGGCAGAGGGTCAGAGTGAGAGGGGCATATGAGGGGAACACTGGGAAGAGAGGAGAAGCTGTGATCAGGATGTAAACTGAATACATAATTGTACTGATAGAAAAAATTCTTTAATTGATTAACTCTGACCTAAAAGTTACTGTAAGATTGGATGTTATCTAAACCATTGCAGGTGAAATGGAGAGTAAATAGAAGGACTTCAACATCAAATGCCATGATAGGATAGTACTGAAAACTAATTTAGCATTAAGGCGAGACAGTGTCAATAAGGAAAATAACCTACTGTATAGTCATGTGCTGATTATTTCAAGATGGACTTCTTATCTTTCTTAACTGCAATAAAAGCACTACGCAGAACTCAAGGTTTCAAATACATATCACATACATATTGTTATGATTAGCTTAGATCAATTGGCCTATGAAAGTTTGTATGGGAGATGTGGACCACACAAGACCCTCTGCTACTGTAATATTTTGTCCATGAATGTGTTTGATTTCTGACTTTGTCCTTCAGATGTGAGTGAGATTAAATTGCTAAGTATCAGATTAAATTTCCAAGCAGAGATTTCAATGCAGCCTAGTATTGGCCGCAGGATGCAGTAACCACTGTGATGCAGGTCAACAATAAAAAGAGATAAGAAAGGTAAGAAAGGAATACAAAATGTATAGTATAGAGCCAATACAGCACTGAGGAATTAAGAGGGGATTCATGACTTGTGCTAAAAGCTATCAGGAGAGGCCTGATGAGAAATGCAATGAAGAGAGGACTGTCCTTCCTGTAAACCCACCAAGCTAGCTTGTGAGAAAGCTTATATCTCTTGAAAAAATAATGTGGAATTACCTTTTCCTAAAAAAAAAAAATAAAATAAAAATAAGAAGAAAGAAAACCCTAATGCAAACGGGATTCAAGGAGGATTAGCAGCTTTTCCACTTGGTTTTGACTTTAGAGTCATGAAGGATACAGGAATGGAGGAAATCTCCTTCATAGTTAAGAAGAGCTCTTTCCTTGTATGGAAGCCCGGAGTAGCCCTTTGGTGAAAATGTAATATTGAAGCCTCTATCTAGAACTTGAGAGGTTGGAGGTACCAAAGCCCTTAGTCACCCGCCAAAAAAGGCTGCAGACAGGAGTGTAACCAGCCTTAGAGAGAGAAGTATATTCGTGCTGCAAAGCTGGAAGAGCCTTTGACATCAGACATGGACTATAGAACTTCAGTGTTTTCCCTGCTGGATTTTGGTCATGTGTTTGGTACAGTATTTTTCTATGTGCCTTCATATTGGGAGCAATAATGATGTTCTATGCCAGTACCTACTTTAGAAGTATATAATTTCCTTTTTGCTTTTAGTTTTAGAGGGTATTAGAGTTAAGGAATTGCTTTGAACATCAGAAAAGATTTTGGACTAATTTTTTTAAATTTTATTTAATCTTTATTTTTTTAATTTTATTTAATCTTTTTTTATAGTCCAGATTTTATCCAACTCCCAGTCCACCCACTGACATCCTATACCTCTTCCCCCATTCCATCTCCACGAGGATGTGCCCACCTCCCTATCCCTACCCCACCTGACCTCCCTGAGGCCTCCAGGCTCTTTAGTGTTAAGTGCATCTTCCCTGATGAAGTTCAGACCGTTTAAACTGTGTTGAAGACTATGTGGCCATTTGAAATTGACCAACTTCATTTTCCATTTGGATGTGGCTGTAATCTTATGGTGGCCAGAGAATGGAATGTCTTGCTGTAAACGTGGCTCCATAAGCTCACATGCTTGAATACTTGATACAAGGTTGATGAAAATGTGAATGGTTAGCACGTGTGGCCTTATTGGAGGAGGTATGGATGTAATACTGTATCAAAATTCTCTGATGATTCCCAGTACCTTACTCTCTACCTAACCACTTGCCATTCAAGTGTAAGTTCTCATCTGTTTCTGACACCATACCTGTACGTCCTCATCATGGACTCCAACCCTCTATAATTAAAAGTCCCAACCTAAATAATTTCTTTTATAAGTTCCCTTGGTCATGGTGTATTATCATATAAATGGAAAAGTAGACAATGATACAAGAAGTCCTACCAGGATATAGGGATACCATTTCATGGGCTAGGCTCTGAACCATATATATATTGAAGAAAGCTAGGAAAGCACAAGATGCAAGGTGCATAGTGGAGCATATGTTCTATGGTAAAGAGGGGCATTTTTGGGTATATATCCAGGACTGATATACCTAGGTCTTCAGGTAGAACAATATCCAAATTTCTGAGGAACCTCCAGAGTGATTTCAGAGTGCTTATACCAGTTTATATTCTCCATAGCAATGGAGAAGTGTTTCTGTTTCTCTGCATCCTCACCAGCAGGTGCTGTCTCTTGAATTCTTGATCTTAGCCATTCTGATTGGTGTAAGGTGAAATTTCAGGGTCATTTTCATTTTCATTTCCCTGGTGACTCAGGATGCTCCACATTTCATTAAGTACTCAGTCATTTGTGATTCCTCAGTTGAGAATTCTGTTTATCTCTCTATCCAATATTTTAAATGCATTATCTGGTTTTTCAGAGTCTAACTCTTAAGTTACTTATATAGTTTGATGTAGAGCTATTGAAGATCTTGTCCCAGTCTGTGGGTCACTATTTTGTCTTATTGACATTTTCCTTTGCCTTACAGAAACCTTTCTGTTTCATGAGGTCCCATTTGTCAATCATTAATCTTAGAGCCCCATGATACAACTCACACACTATATGAAGTTAACAAGAAGGAAACCCAAATGTGGATGCTTCAATCCCACATAGAAGGAGGAACAAAGGCAAAGGGAGTAAGGGACCTGGGTGGGAAAGGAGAGGAAGAAGGAAAAATGAGGGAAGGATCAGGTATGAAGGTAGAAAGGAGAAAAGCCCAGAGGGCCAGGAGGATGAATAGAAAAAAGGTGCAGCATTTTGGAGTGGGGACAACCTCCCAAAAGTCCCAGACACCAGGCCTGTGAGGGGCTCCCAAGACCCAATGGAGATGACCTTAGCCAAAATTCCCAAAGTGGGGAGATGGAAAGTACAGAGACCACCTCCAACAGAACCCATATGAGAAATGGAGCCACCTACTTACTTCAAGATTCTTTTTTTTTCATTTATATATAAAATGAAATATATATAAAATATATATATATATTTTAACTTTCTTATTTACATTTTGAGTGTTATGCCCTTTCCCGGTTTCCTGGCCAACATCCCCCTAATCCCTCCTCCCTTCTTTTATGGGTGTTCCTCTCCCATCTCCCATTGGGCCCCTCCCCCAACAATCACGTTCACTGGGGGTTCAGTCTTAGCAGGACCCAGGGCTTCCCCTTCCACTGGTGATCTTACTAGGATATTCAATGTTACCTATGAGGTCAGAGTCCAGGGTCAGTCCATGTATAGTCTTTAGGTAGTGGCTTGTCTCTGGAAAGCTCTGCTGCTTGGCATTGTTGTTCATATGGGGTCAGCCCCCTCAAGCTCTTCCGTTCTTTTCTCTTATTCCTTCAACAGGGGTCCTGTTCTCAGTTCAGTGGTTTGCTGCTGGCATTCGCCTCTGTATTTGTTGTATTCTTGCTGTGTCTCTCAGGAGAGATCTACATGCAGTTCCTGTCTGCCTGCACTTCTTTGCTTCTTCCATCTTGTCTAATTGGGTGGCTGTATATGTATGGGCTACATGTGGGGCAGGCTCTGAATGGGTGTTCCTTCTGTCTCTGTTTTAATCTTTGCCTCTCTATTCCCTGCCAAGGGTATTCTTATTCCCCTTTTAAAGAAGGAGTGAAGCATTCACATTTTAATCATCCGTCTTGAGTTTCATGTGTTCTAGGCCTCTATGGTAATTCAAGCATTTGGGCTAATAGCCACTTATCAATGAGTGCATACCATGTGTGTTTCTCTGTGATTGGGTTAGCTCACTCAGGATTCTTTATCCAGAATTGTTTCTGTCTAAAGAAAATTCAGGGACAAAAAGCAGAGACTGAAGGAAATCCAGAGACTAGCCCAACTTGAGATCTATCCCATTTGCAGACACCAAACCCTGACTCTACTACTGAAGCCATATTGTACTTACAAAACGAGCCTAGCATAGCTGTACTCTGAGTGGTTCTACCAACAACCTACTCTGACAGATGCAGATACTTATAGCCAACTATTGGACTGAGATTGGTATTCCTATTGAAGAGTTAGATGAAGAATGAAGGAGCTAAGGGGATTACAACCCTATAGGAAGAACAATAGTACCAACTAACTAGCTAACTAAGCCACCAACCAAAGAATATACATGGGCTGATTGTGGTCCCTGCTACATGTGTAGCAGAGGACTACTTTGTCTTGTCTTGGTGAGAAAGGATGCACCTAACCCTATAGAATCTTGATGCCCAAGGGTAGAGGGATTCTAGAGAGGTGAGGCAGGAGTAGATGGGTGGAAGGGTAGAGGAGCACCGTCTCAGAATCAAAGAGGAAGGTGCATGGGGTGAAGAATCATGGAGGGGGTACTATGAAGGGGGTAGCATTTGGAATGGAAATATATAAGATAAGTAATAATAATAAAATGAAATTCTGTCCTCCCTGTGAAAAAGACATCACATACCTGCTTATGGCTTGAATTGAAAGCCTTTCTCCCTTGAATAATATCATTGCTATAACCACTTTATTGTTATTGCATTGTGATTGAAATATCTATCCCTAGATTTTTGGAGACTCCTGTTTCCATGTAGCATTACAACTTAGAGGTTGGCCTTCTCAACCTTGTATCATAGTTATTCTGTTTATGTGGAAAATCATAAGATGTCAGAATACTAGATTATCCTGCTTGGACAGATTTACGATTCTGTTAAGAAAACAGAAAATTCTACATGTAATTCCATTTATCTCAGAACTTATATGTAAACTCGATTTTCTTTTTGGGGGAGGATATTTTTACTATACATTACAAATTTTATCCCTGGTTCCCAGTTTCCTGGGTCCAAAACTCCAGATTCCATTTTCCCTCATCCTTTCTCTATGAGGGAACACCTCAATTCAAAAGTTGGCTGTGAGATTCTCTGTATTTGTCTTGTAGAGTGGCTGAGGAAACACATCAGGCATGTCAGTCATGTCAGAATGCACTTCTTGGCATCAGCAATATTGCCTGCATTTGGTGGCTGTATGTATATGGGCTGTATCCTCAGAGATGTTTAGCCCTGAGTTTATTTCCCGATGTCTACTTGTCTTGGGTGTATTTTCTTCTTTCTGTTCTAGAGCTTTTATGTGTGCTGTCAAGTTCTCTCCAGTTTTTTTTTGTTTATTTATTTATTTATTTATTTATTTATTTATTTATTTATTTATAGGCACACAGAGCTTTGCGTTTTCCTCTTAGCACTGCTTTCATTGTGTCCCATAAGATTGGGTATGTTGTGCCTTCATTTTCATTATATTCTAAAAAGTCTTTAATTTCTTTCTTTATTTCTTCCTTGACCAAGTTATCATTGAGTAGAGCATTGTTCAACTTCTAAGTCTATATGGACTTTCTGTTGTTTTTGTTGTTATTGAAGATCAGCCTTAGTTTGTGATGATCTTATAGGATAGATAGGATTATTTCCATCTTCTTGTATCTGTTGAGGCCTGTTTTGTAACTGATTATATGATCAATTTTAGAGAAGGCACCATGAGATGCTAAGAAGAAGGTATATTCTTTTGTTTTAGGATGAAATATTCTATAGATATCTGTTAAATACATTTGGTTCATAAGTTCTGTTAGTTTTTCTGGGTCTCTGTTTAGGTTTTGTTTCCATGTTCTGTCCATGGATGAGAGTGGGGTGTTGAAATCTCCCACTATTATTGTGTGAAGTGCAATGTGTACTTCGAGCTTTAGTAAGGTTTCTTTTATGAATGCAGGTGCCCTTGCATTTGGAGCATAGATATTTAGGATAGAGAGTTCATCTTGGTGGATTTTTTTTTTTTGATGAATATGAAATGTCCTTCCTTATCTATTTTGATAACTTTCGGTTGAAATCTTGAATACATTGGTTTCTTCATCTATGTTAATTGATAATGAGGATTGTGAAATAATGAGATTTTTCTCACTCACAAAAATTCTTTTTCCACCAATTGCCTATATTGTTTAATCTAATTTGAGCATACGAATGCTGAAGTCATTTGGTAAAAGTAGTGAAGTAGGAAGACTGAAATGTGAACAAAGTACAATGTAATATTTTATCTTCTCTTTACTAAGTGTCCAATGCACATGAAATACTCCAGTTCCAAATAATAACATATTTTATGACATAAAAATAAAAGCAAATATTTATCTACTACTTTAAAATTTAAAAATTCGGAGTTTTATTTGTGGCATTAAATTTTTTATGAGTATTCCCTTAGAATAGTTAATAACATTTTGGTATTTTTTAATTTAGTGCATCTCTAAATCACCTAATAATAACTCCACAGAAAATAAAATAGAAGTTGACTTTTGATTAACTTGAAAACCGAATATTCATGAGACTTGCTATTACAATTCCTATGTATTTCTCTTAATAGCTACTTTTGTAGAAATAAATGGCTAGGTCATTCAATCTGAACATGCCTTGATAATTATTAAACTCAGACAGACATATTTCAACAGAATTCAAATATCTAATTTCCATTAAAATTGAAACATAAAATCAACCTTCTATTCATAACATAATTGTACTGTGTTTTGACAAGCTCATCATTATAATTTAAGCATCATGTTTGAATGTGCAAATACTTTCTCCAAATATCCAGGAATATGTTGGATCCTTTGTCAATTTGCTTATCACAAATCTTTTTTTGTGTATATATTACAAAAATTCTTTTGTAAATTTAAGATATACTAAAAGAGTTTGGCAATGTAGTCTCAATCCTGAATATACAATATTATTTAAATGATTAGGATATTTTCTATGAGTGAAATTAGTACGTGGAAACTGATTTTCTTAAATAAAAACATATGAGACATAGGCAAAGAAGTGTTGCCACAGTAGATGTATTTGAATGGAGATTTTCTTCTCCCAAATTACCACCTTACTGCATCAAAGAATCATGAATTATAGGCGGGTGTTATTGGAAGTATGCAATATTTATACTTCATGAAACTTATTTTCATATAAGTTATTCACTTGGAATACATTCATTCCTTCTTTTCACTAATTTAACTATTACATTTGAGTTGTTATCATTTTATACACAAATGATGGTCATGTAAGCACAGAAAGGAATGTAATAGCATATTAACTGCCATCTGAGTTTAATTTAAGTGGAAGTGTATGCAGAATACTTATGGTATTCATAATTATATTGTAACAAAAGTGAAGGAATAAAAAGTATTATGGTAGCATTTATAATGAGCTCTAGTATATTCTGTGCATTTTAAAGGATATTTTCTGTATATTTTTTTCCTGACATGTATGTGTTGATCAAAGCTGAGCAATGAGAAAAATGACAAAGTACAAATCATCTCAAACAACATTGTGGAGATTTAATTGGATACTTGAGAGTTAATTTGAAAGTTATGATGGATAAATGATACACAGCTGGCATACTTAGAGTTAAGGAACAGTACTGAGAGATTATGTTCTGAGATACAAGATGGGTGATGAAATGCTTATTAGCCACTTGAAACATTCTGAACTCTGGGATTAGGAAAAGAAGTTTTTAAAAGTCATATCAGGGCCCCTGGAAAGGAACTGAATGGGTCCCACAGCTCTTTGAACCCAAATCCCATGGAGGGAGACAGCTGTAATATCAGAAGTGCAGACAACCTTGAGAGCTTAGGGGAGACCATCACTTCTGCTCACATTCCTGGACCAAAAGGAACCTACCTAGAGCCTTCTGGATACAGGAATGTAGGAGCAGTGAGTAGCAGGAAACTTTCTGTTTCTGCCTGCACCAAGAGCTGGAAGCAGTCTCCAGGAGCACTGACACATCTGAGAGCAGAAGTAAGACCAACACTTCTGCTCCAAGCATCCTGCCTACAGGCTTAAGGTCACACAAACCCAGGAACAGCTCTCTCTTCCCAAATTTGGCTAAAAGAAAACAGGTCTACAGGAATGCTGAAACACAGGCTTACAGGAGAGCCAAGCCACTGTCAGAGACAGCAAGACAAGTTAACACCAGGGACAACATGATGGTGAGAGGCAAGCGCAGGATCTTAAGCAACAGAAACCAAGACTACTTGCCCTTATCACAGACTAGTTCTCCCACCATAGCAAATACTGGATATTCAAATGCACCGGAAGGGCAATATTTGGATTTAAAAATACATCTCATGATGATGATAGAGGACTTAAAATGGATATAAATAACACCCTTAAAGAAATACAGGACAACACAAGCAAACAAGTAGAAGCTCTTAAAGAGGAAACACAAAAACCCATTAAAGAATTAGAGGAAAGCAGAAACAAACAGGTGAAGGAATTGAACAAAATAATCCAGGTTTTAGAAATGGAAATTGAAACAATAAAGAAAGAACAAAGGAAGACAACCCTGGAGATAGAAAACTCAGGAAAGAAATCAGGAGTCATAGATGCAAGCATCACCAACTGAATACAAGAGACAGAAGAGAGAATCTCAGGGGCAGAAGACATGATAGAAAACATTGACACAACCATCAAAGAAAATGTAAAACACAAAAAAGTCCTAACCCAAACATCTAGGAAATCCAGGACACAACGAAAAGATCAAACCTAAGGATAATAGGTATAGAAAAGAGCAAAGACTCCCAACTTAAAGGGCTGGTAAATATCTTCAACAAAATTATAGAAGAAAACTTCCCTAACCTAAAGAAAGAGATGACCATAAACATACAAGAAGCCTACAGAACTCTAAATACTTTGGACCAGAAAACAATTCCTCCTGTCACATAATATTCAAAACACCAAAGACACAAAACAAAGAAAGAATATTACAAGCAGTAAGGGGAAAGGGTCAAGTAACATATAAAGTCAGAACTATCATAATTACACAAGACTTCTCACCAGAGACTATGAAAGCCAGAAGTTCCTTGGCAGATGTCATACAGACCTGAAGAGAACATAAATGACAGCCCAGGGAACTATATCCAGTTAAACTCACAATTAACATAGATGGAGAAACCAAGATATTCATTGACAAAGCCAAATTTACACAATATCTTTCTACAAATCCAGCCCTACAAAGGATATCAAGAAAGTAATGTCATTGCAATGAAAACAAAAATAGAGCCACAAGCATAATTCCACATCTAACAACAAAAATAAGAGGAAACAACAATCACTATTTCTTAATATCTCTTAACATCAATGGACTCAATTCCTCAATAAAAAGACATAGACTAACACACTGTGTATGTAAAGAAGACTAAGCATTTTGCTGCATACAGGAAACACTCCTCAGTGTCAACAACAGACATTATCTCAGAGTAAAAGTCTGGAAAAAAATTTCCCAAGCAAATGGTCCCAAGAAACATACAAGAGTAGCCATTCTAATCTTGCATAAAATCAAATTTCAACCAAAATTTTTCAAAAGAGAAAAGGAAGGACATTTCATATTCACTAAAGGGAAAATCCACCAAGATGAACTCTCAACACTGAATATCTGTGCTCTAATTGCAAGGGCACCCACATTCATAAAAGAAACCTTCCTAAGGTTTTAAGCACACATTGTACTTGAAAGAGTAACAGTGGAGGATTTCATCACTGCACTCTTGTCAATGGACAGATCATGGAAACAGAAACTAAACAGGGACAGAGAAACTCACAGAGGTTATGCAGATGATATGATAGTATATTTAAGTGATCGCAAAAGTTCCACCAGAGAACTACTAAACCTGATAAACACCTTCAGCAAAGTGGTTGGGTATAAAATTAACTCAAATAAATCAGTAGCCTTCCTCTACGCAAAAGAGAAACAAGCCGAGAAAGAAATTAGGGAAACAACACCCTTCATAATAATCCCAAATAATATAAAATACCTCGGTGTGACTTTACCTAAGCAAATAAAGATCTGTATGGTAAGAACTTCAACCCTCTGAAGAAAGAAATTGAAGAAGACCTCAGAAGATGGAAAAATCTCCCATGCTCCTGGATTGGCAGGATTAATCTAGTAAAAATAGCCATTTTACCAAATGCAATCTACAGATTCAATGCAATCCCCATCAAAATACCAATCCAATTCTTCAAAGAGTTAGACAGAACAGAACAATTTGCAAATTCATCTGCAATAACAAAAAACCCAGGATAGCTAAAACTATCCTCAACAATAAAAGGACTTCTGGGGGAATCACTATCCCTGAAGTCAAGCAGTATTACAGAGCAATAGTGATAAAAACTACATGGTATTGGTACAGAGACAGACAGATAGACCAGGGGAATAGAATTGAAGACCCAGAAATGAACCCACACGCCAATGGTCACTTGATTTTTGACAAAGGAGCCAAAACCATCCAATGGAAAAAAGATAGCATTCAGGAAATGGTGCTAGTTCAACTGGAGGTCAGCATGTAGAAGAATACAGATCAATCCGTTTTTATCACCCTGTACAAAGCTTAAGTCCAAGTGGATCAAGGACCTCCACTTCAAACCCGATACACTCAAACTAATAGAAGAAAAAGTGGGGAAGCATCTTGAACACATGGGCACTGGAGAAAATTTCCTGAACAAAACACCAATGGCTTATGCTCTAAGATCAAGAATCGACAAATGGGATCTCATAAAACTGCAAAGCTTCGTAAGGCAAAGGACACTGTTCTTAGGACAAAACGACAACCAACAGACTGGGAAAAGACCTTTACCAATTGTACAACAGATAGAGATATACAAAATATACAAAGAACTCAAGAAGTTAGACCACAGGGAGATAAATACCCCAATTAAAAATGGGGTTCAGAGCTAAACAAAGAATTCACAGCTGAGGAATGATGAATGGCTGAGAAACACCTAAAGAAATGTTCAACATCTTTAGTCATAAGAGAAATGCAAATCAAAACAACCCTGAGATTTCACCTCACACCAGTGAGAATGGCTAAGATCAAAAACTCAGGTGACAGCAAATGCTGGCAAGGATGTGGAGAAAGAGGAACATTCCTCCATTTTTGGTGGAATTGCAGACTGGTACAACCATTCTGGAAATCAGTCTGGAGGTTCCTCAGAAAATTGGACATTGAACTACCTGAGGACCCAGTTATACCTCTCTTGGGCATATACCCAAAAGATGCCCCAACATATAAAAAAGACAAGTGCTCAACTATGTTCACAGCAGCCTTATTTATAACAGACAGAAGCTGGAAAGAACACAGATGCCCTTCAACAGAGGAATGGATACAGGAAATGTGGTACATTTACACAATGGAATATTACTCAGCTATCAAAAACAACGACTTTATGAAATTCATAGGCAAATGGATGGAACTGGAAAATATCATCCTGAGTGAGGTAACCAAATCACAGAAAAACACACATGGTATTCACTCATTGATAAGTGGCTATTAGCCCAAATGCTTGAATTGCCCTAGATGCACAGAACACATGAAACTCAAGAAGGACAAACAAAATGTGAATGCTCCATTCCTTCTTTAAAAGGGGAACAAGGGGCTGGGGATTTAGCTCAGTGGTAGAGCGCTTACCTAGGAAGCGCAAGGCCCTGGGTTCGGTCCCCAGCCCCGAAATAAAGAACAAAAAAAAAAAAAAAAAGGGGGAACAAGATTACCCTTGGCAGAAAATACTGAGGCAAAGTTTAGAACAGAGGCAAAAGGATCACCCATTCAGAGCCTGCCCCACATGTGGCCCATACATAAACAGCCACCATAGATAAGATGGATGAAGCAAAGAAGTGCAGCCCGACAGGAACCGGATGTAGATCTCTCCTAAGAGACACTCCCAGAATACAGCAAATTCAGAGGCGAATGCCAGCAGCAAACCATTGAACTGAGAATGGGACCCCTGTTGAAGGAATAAGAGAAAGAACTGGAAGAGTTTGAAGGGGCTCGAGACCCCATATAAACAACAATGCCAAGCAACCAGAGCTTCCAGGGACTAAGCACTACTCAAAGACTATACATGGACTGACCCTGGGCTCCAACCTCATCGGTAGCAATGAATAGCCTAGTAAGAGAACCAGTGGAAGGGGAAGCCCTTGGTCTTGCCAAGACTGAACACGCAGTGAACGTGATTGTTGGAGGAGGGTTGTAATGGGGGGGAGAGTGGGGAGGGGAAGCTCATATAGAAGGGGAGTGGGAGGAGTTAGGGGGATTTTGGCCCAGAAATCAGGAAGGGGAATAACAATTGTAATGTAAATAAGAAATACTCAAGTTAATAAAGATTTAAAAAAGTCAGTAAAAAAAAAAGAGAGAGAGAGAGATTTATAGAACATTTAATCCTTAAACAAAAGAATATACTTCTTCTCAGCACCTCATGGTACCTTCTCCAAATCTGAGCATATGATCGGACACAAAGCAGGCCTCAACAGAGACAAGATGATTGACATAATCCCATGCATCCTATCAGATCACAACGGATTAAGGCTGGTCTTCAAAAACAACAATAATGACAGAAAGCTCACATAAACATGGAAGCTGACCAACATTCTACTCAATTATAACTTGGTCAAAGAAGAAATAAAGAAAGAAATTAAAGACTTTAGAATTTAATGAAAATAAGGCACAACATACCTAAAATTATGGGACACAATGTTAGCAGTGCTAAGATGAAAACTCATAGTTCTGGGTGCCTCCAAAATGAAATTGGATATAGAATACATTAGCACCTTGACAGCACACCTAAAATCTCTAGAAGAAAAATAAGGTAATGCACCAAAGAGTAGTAGAAGGCAGGAAATCAAACTCAGGGCTGAAATCAATCAAGTAGAAGCAAAATGAAGTATACAAAGAATCAACAAAACCAGGTACTGGTTCTTTGAGAAAATCAGCAAGATACATAAATCCTTAGGAAGACTAAGCAGAGGGCACAGAGAGCAAACCCAACTTAAAAATCAGAAATGAAAATGGAGGCATGACAACAGAATTGGAGGAAATTCAGAAATTCATCAGACCCTACTACAAAAGCCTATATTCATCAAAATTGATAAATATGGATGAAATGTATAATTTTCTATACAGATACCAAGTAGCAAAGTTAACTCAGGATCAGATAAACTATCTAAATCATCCCATAACTCCTAAAGAAAGAGAAGCAAGTATAAAAAGTTGTAGGGAGTGGCGTGGTAAAACAAAGATGGCACTGATATCCAGCCCTGTCTGGATGTAAACAACTTATTGCTCATGAGCAGGCTTGTCCCCTTGCCAGGGCAGCTGTAGGATAATGAAGTGTTCCTTCGTCCTGCTGTAGTGAACGGCAGTACTGTGCATGCGCGGGTTTGCACTTGGCGTCAATCTGCCTGGGCGGCACCATGCTAATGGAGTGGTTCATGCTCCGCCAATCCCTGGAGGACAAGTAGCAGGGGTGATAGTGGGGTGATTCGTGCTCCGCCAATCCCTGAAAGCCAATTAGCATATCCCCAGCCTGTTGTGTATGTAAGACGAGCGCTTTTGCTGCTTGAGGTCCCCGTGTCAACAATGAGGTGGTCCTGCAATAAAGGCTGTTGAGAAGAATCCGACCCTGTTGCGTCTTCCTTGCTGGCCGAGGTGGGTGCAAGAAAAAGTCTCACAACCAAAAAAAGCCCAGGACCATATGGATTTAGTGCAGAATTCTATCAGACCTTCATAGAAGACCCTATACCAATAGTGCCCAAACTATTCCACAAAATAGAAATAAAAGGAACATTACCCTATTCCTTCTATGAAATCACAATTATGCTTATACCTAAACCACACAAAGACCCCAACACAGAAAGGGAACGTCAGACCAAGTTCCCTTTTGGATATTAATGCAAAAATTACTTAATAAGATTCTTGCAAACCGAATCCAAGAACCCATCAAAAAGATCATCCATCATGATCAAGTAGGCTTTATCCCAGGGATGCAGGGATGGTTCAATATATGGAAACCCATCAATTCACTATGTAAACAAACTCAAACGGAAAAAACAAAACAAAACAAAAAAAACAAAAAAAACAAAAAACAAACAAACAAACAAAAAAAAAACATGATCATCTCATTAGATGCTGAGGAAGCATTCGACAAAATTCAACACCCCTTCAAGATAAAAGTCTTGGAAAGAATCAGGAATTCAAGGCCCATACATAAAAATAGTAAAAGCAACATGTAGCAAACAAGTAACCAACATCAAACTAAATGGAGAGAAACTTGAAGCAATCCCACTAAAATCAGGGAATAGACAAGGCTGCCCACCCTCTCCCTACTTATTCAGTATAGTGTGGTACATCTACACAATGAAGTACTACTCATCTATCAAAAATAATGACATCATGAAATTCATAGGCAAATGGATGGAACTAGAAAATATCATTCTGGGTGAGGTAACCCAATCACCAAAAACCATACATAGTATGCCCTCACTGATAAGTGGATATTAGCCCCAAAGCTCGAATTACCCAAGATATAATTCATAAACCACATGAAGCTCAAGAAGAAGGACAACCAAAGAGTAGATGTTTCAGTCCTCCTTAAAGGGGCTAAGAATAATACTCATAGGAGGGGATATAGAGACAAAGTTTGGAGCAGAGACTGAAAGAATGGCCATGCAGAACCTGCCCCACCTGGGGATCCAGCCCATATATAGAGAGCCTCCCAAACTAGACTATATAGATGAAGCCAAGAAGTCCGTGCTGACAGAAGCCTGATATAGCTGTCTCCTGAGATGATCAACCAGAGCATGACAAATACTAGCAGCAAACCGTTGAACTGGAGAACAGAGTCCCTGTTGGAACAATCAGAGAAAGGATTGAAGGGGCTGAAGTGGCTTGGGACTCCCTAAGAACAGCAATAGCAACCAACCAGAGCTCCCAGGAACTAAACCAATACTCAAAGTGTACACATGGACAGACACATGGCTCCAGCTGAATATGTAGCAGAGGATGGCCTTTTTGGGCAGCAATGGCAGGAGAAGTCCTTGTTCCTGCCGAGACTGAACCCCCCAGCATAGGGAAATGTCATGGTGGGGAGGTGGGAAGTGAGGTTGGTTGGGGAGGGGAAACACCTTCATAGAAGTAGGGGAGGGGATAGGGGACTTATGGTGGGGAAACTGAGAAAGAGTTTAACATTTGAAATGTAAATAAAATATTCCATAAAAATAAAGTAATTTTAAGACAATTAAATAGAAAAATGTCACATCAGAATATGAGATGCATATCAGAAGTTCATTTGCTTTCATTGTTCATTGCATCAAAGTTCAAAATTGTGGTCTTTTTCAAATATCAGATAGTCTGAACTTCTAGAGTAATGTGAACAGGTGTAAATAGAATCGCTGATCTTATCCTGATGTAAGAATCTAATGTAATCATTATTCTGTTATGTAACTTGACCTTATAATTCTGAAGCTATGGAGCCTTTAGGCAAAACTCTTCATATTTGAAATATAGCAGTTACTCTTACAGAAAAAAAACACAAAGAATTTTAACTTATTTTTCACCAATGATTCAAACCTTAATTAGCTGTAAATATTTTCTTTTCATCGAGCTGTCCTTTTATTACCCTACATATCCACAGAATATTTTAGGAAACAATCTAAATTGCCTTAAGGAATCATTTACTCCCTTTGAGAATAAATGTAAGTCCTAGGACACTATGTACATTTCCCTAGCTTACACATCAATGAGAAGAACCAAGTCAAGAGAATTCATGAAATCAATCAACACATGGATACGGATATGGATATTGAAGCATCAAATTTATATAAAATATATGCATCATTTGTATTAGTTTCATGGTAACCATTTGACTAAAAGGTTCAAAACTCACATTTGCTTCAAATGAAAGATTTAAGACACATTTTGAATGCAATGCACTTAGAACTCTCTAATAAAGAAATATAATATATTAGCACATATATACTTACAATTCATTTTAATACATATTTATGTTAATACATACATATTCACATGATGACAGTAGATCATCAGGAAAGAGAAAGAAATTCAAATTTGGTTTAAATGTGCATATGTTTTTGCATATGGTGTGCTGCAATTTTTCAGGTCATACCATTAATATCCTTATGCATTTTTCGTGAAACATTGTATTTAAAAATCATATGTATATAAAACATATACATATTTGTACACACACACACACACAGACACAGACACACACACAAGCCTTGATATTCTGCTATTATAAATCAAAATGAAGTAAACTGAGGAAAATGCAAAAGTAAGGACAGGAGATATATTTTAAATAAATGGTGGAATAGCTTCGAAAGGTAAAAGATATTTTATATATAAAAACATAGAGGTACTCTGAGAAAATTTTTAAAGTATGAAAAATGAGAGTTGACGAATATGTTTAGAGATTTCTGGGCAGGTTCCTACTTGCATGTGCAATTTCCTGTATAAAGAATTAGACAAAGTATTAAGGGTTTTTTATTCATATTTTAAGGTATTTCTTAAATAACTTGTACCTCTTTATGATTATCCATCAAAATGCCTTTAAATTTTTCAAACTAACCTGTTTTATTTATTTATGCATTAATTGACACTAACCAAATTAGATTTCTAATATAAATAAAAATTTAAGAAACTTAAGGAATTTATTGCAAATATCTCAAAACATGACTGAACAGAAGCCTTTGATTCCATTTCCTGCTATATTTAAGCATTATTCATTATTATATTTCAAAGTATTACTAAAAGCCAGCACAAATCACACAGGCCTATAAAACAGTAATATTGACCTAAAATAATTTGCATTTTAAAGATGTATAATTGAATGTGCATCAGGCTTGATTGAAATTTTAAAGAAAAATTACCTTGCAACATATCAAGGAACATAATTTACCTTGACACAACATCATTATTTGTTAAGATAAATTAATAAACAGCACCTTTGGGTGCACCCAATCTATTCAGTTGTTGTCACTGTTGATTAGAGTATCTGTCTAACCTATAATAAATGGTGACTGCATTAATACATAATAGTTCTTTTGTTTATTTAATATAAAGCAATTACCACTGGATCATTACAACAATCAGGACATTTTATAATTGAGTCTGTTTCTTTCTTACAGTGTTCTAGTGATCAAATTCTTTAGTCACATTTTATGGTTGCTCAAACTTGTTATTTACTCCGAGGTCTGATTTAAGTAAGCAACATGCAACCTTACTTATTAGCTTAAGAGATGTATAAGTATTAATAATACACAAGCAAAATTGCCACAAATGGAACCAACAGTAATGAGTCTTAGGATTCTCTTGACTGCAGTAACATACAACTGTAATATTCTATTAGTAATTTTAATTTGAATATTATGATTTAATAACTTTATTCACATTAAAGATATTAAAAACTTTTTACTACAAATCTGTTATGCTCACATTTTCACATTAATTATGATAACTATATTATAAAATTCTGACTTTTATAATCATATACAAATAAAGACCCATAATTTTATAAATGTAACTACTCTAAAATACACCACAAAGAAATTTCAAACTTTATAATGTCCAACAGACTATTGAAAGAGAATTAGACAATTAGCTTTCATTTATGAGTAAGCTTTCATTGGATTGGGCTCAGTTTTATTAGTAGAACCTCTGTAGCCAGAGTAGGTTTTCACAATCAAGGCCAAAAGTCATCAGATAAAGATTTCTTTTCATTTAGATTTTTTTATTTATTTTCCTATTGTTTTAAAATTGGGTATTTCTTATTTACATTTCAAATGTTATTCCCTTTCCTGGTTTCCTGCCCTCAGCCACCAAACCCCTTCGCCTGCTCTTCCATAAGGGTGTTTCTCTCTCCATCCACCCCCTCTTACACCCCCCAACAATCCCCTATACAACCTTGACAGAACCAAGGGCTTCTCCTTCCATTGGTGCACAGCAAGGCCATCCTTTGCCACATATGCAATTGGAGCCGTAGGTCAGTTCATGGATATATAATCTTTGGGTAGTGGTTTAGTTTCTGGAAGTTCTGGTTGGTTGGCATTGTTGTTCTTATGGGGTTGCAACACCCTTCAGCTCTGTCAGTCCTTTCTCTAATTCCTTCAATGGGGGTCCCATTCTTAGTTCAGTGGTTTACTGCTAGCATTCGCCTCTGTATTTGACATGTTCTGGCTGTGTCTCTCAAGAGAGATCTATATCTGGTTCCGGTCAGCATGCACTTCTTAACTTCATCCATTTTATGTAGTTTTGATGGCTATAAATATATGGGCCAAATGTGGAGCAGTCTCTGAATGGTCGTTCTTCAGTCTCTGCTCTAAATTTTGCCTCCCTATTTCCTCCTATGGATATTTTTGTTCCCCCTTTTAGGGAGTGAAGCACCCGCATTTTGGTAATCCTTCTTGAGTTTCATGTGGTCCGTGCATCGCATCTTGAGTAATTCGAGCTTTGGAGTTAATATTCACTTATCAGTGAGTGCATACCAGGTTTGTTTTACTGTGATTGGGTTACCTCACTCAGGATGTTATTTTCTATTTCCATCCATTTGTCTATGAATTTCATGAAGTCATTGTTTTTGATAGCTGAATAGTATTCCATTGTGTAGATGTACCACATTTTCTGTATCCATTCCTCTTTTGAAGGACATCTGGGTTTTTTTCCAGTTTCTGGCTATTATAAATAAGACTGCTATGAACAGGGTGGAGCATGTGTCTTTGCTGTATGTTGGAGCATCTTTTGGGTATATGCCCAGGAGAGGTATAGCGGGGTCCTCAGGTAGTACAGTGCCCAGACTGATTTCCAGAGTTGTACCAGTTTGCAATCCCACCAACAGTGGAGGAGTATTCCTCTTTCTCCACATCCTTGCCACTATCAGTTCACCGGAACTTCACTTGAGTTTTTGATTTTAGCCATTCTGAATGTTGTGAGGTGGAATCTCAGGGTTGTTTTAAATTGCATTTCACTGATGACTAAGGATGTTGAACATTTCTTCAGGTGCTTCTCAGCCATTTGATATTACTCAGCTGTGAATGCTTTGTTTAGCTCTGTACCCCGTTTTTTTTAACAGGGTTATTTGGCTCTCTGGAGTCTAACTTCTTGAGTTCGTTTTTATATTTTGGATATTAGCACTCTATTGGATGTAGGATTGGTAAAGATCTTTTCCCAATCTGTTGGTCTTCGTTTTTTTCCTAATGACAGTGTTCTTTGCCTTACAGAAGCTTTGCAGTTTTATGAGGTTCCATTTTTCAATTCTTGATCTTAGAGCATTAGCCATTGGTGTTTTGTTCAGGAAATTCTCCCCAGTGTTCATATTTTCAAGACTCTCCCCACTTTTTCTTCTATTAGTTTCTTCTGGTTTGATGTGGAGGTCCTTGATCAATTTGGACTTAAGCTTTGTACATGGTGATAAGAATGGATCGATTCACATTCTTCTATGTGCTGACCTACAGTTGAACCAACACCGTTTGTTGAAAATGCTATCCTTTTTTCATTGGATGGTTTTGGAGCTTTTGTCAAAGATCAATTGACTATGGTGTGGGTTCATTTCTGGGAACTGAAAAAGGCCATATCCATTAGAAACTGTTATGTTCAACGGGACTATAAAATACAAGGTAAGTGTCACTGCTTCAGAATCCTAAACCCTCCTTGATCCATGGGTGACTGATAACAGGTTCTGTGAGGTCATAATTAGAATGCCTGTGTGACATACAGAAGACAGTATTTCACAGTGCTCCTCTCTTCTCGCTCTTGTATTCTCATCTTAACCTTCTTTGAAGATATTCCCTGAAGCTAATGGGGTGATATGTGGTCCTTTTAATGCCTGAGCATTCAAGTACAATTTATTCTCAGAATCCTGTAGTTCTGTGAGTGTTGGTAATTCACACATTCACCAAATCACATGCATGGTAATGTTTGAATTCTATTGGTCACAAAACAAACAGAAAAGCCATGAACATGAGAAAATGGTCTATAATGGAACATGTGGGTTGGTAGGGGAAAAGGAAGATCAGAAATTTAAAATCAATAAAAATATGGAGAGAAGGTAAAAATTAGTATAAAACATTAATAGAAAGCATGTTATAAAATACTATACAATTTTCGCTAAAAGAAATGATATTTTTCCCAATCTGAAGGTTGTCAATTTGTTCTTTTGGCTATGTCTTTTTTTTTTTTCCTTACAGAAGATTTTCAGTATCATGAGTTCCCATTTATCAATTCCTTTTTTTAAATTTTTATTGTGTATTTCATTTATTTACATTACAAATGTATCCCCTATCACCTCCCCTTCCCCATGCTTCTATAAGGGTGTTCCCTCATAGGAAGAACAACAGTATCAACCAAACAGCACCCCCTCCCCCAGAACTCTCAGGGACTAAACTACCAACGAAAGAGTACACTTGGAGGAACACATTTATAAATTCTTGATCTTAGAGCTGCAGTCATTGGAGTTCTGTTTCTGAAAATCATCCCTGTGCCAATGAGTTCAAGGCTGTATCCCAATTTCTCTTCAATTCAATTCAGTGTATCTGGCTTTATTTTGGGGTCTTTGACCCACTTGTACTTGAGCTTTGTGAAAGGTCATAAATATGGATATATTTTCATTTTCCTACATAGAGACCACCAGTTGGAGCACCATCCAACTTTACTGAAGATGCTTTCATTTTTCCATTGTATGTTTTTGGCTTCTTTGTTGAAGATAAAATGTCCAAAAATATGTGGGCTTATTTCTGGGTCTTCATTTGTATTCTACTGAGCTACCTGTGTGTCTCTATACCAATACCATGTGTTTTTTATCCCTCTTACATTGTAGCAGTTTGATGATGATTCCCCAGGAAGTTCTTTTATTGTTAATATTATTTTTCCTATGCTGGGGGTTTGGTTGTCCATATGAAATTGAAAATTGTTTTTTACATGTCTTTGAAGAATTGTATTCGATTCAAAAGTAGATTGCGTAGAAGCTGTAGATTGCTTTTGGTAGGATGAGCATTTTTACTATATTAATCCCACCAATCAATGAGCATGGGCAATATTTCCATCTTCTGAAGTCTTCTTTGATTTCTTTTTTCAAAGATTTGAAGTACTTGTAGAGATCTTTCACTTGCTTGGTAAGAGTTACACCAAAATATTTTATATTATTTGTTGCTATTGTGAGGGGGGTTGTTTCCCTAATTTCTTTCTCAGCTAGTTTGTCATTTGCCTAAAGGAATGCTAGTGATTTGTTTGAGTTGATTTTGTATACAGCCACTTTGCTGAAGTTGTTTATCAGCCGAAAAAATTTTGGGGGTCACTTATGGATACTATCATATTATCTGCAAATATTAGTACCTTGATTTCTTCGTTGCCAATTTATATCTCCTTGATCCCTTTTGGTTGTCTTATTGCTATAGCTAGAACTTTGAGTACTATATTGAATAGATACAGAGAGAGTGGGCAGCCTTGTCCTGATTTTAGTAGAATTGCTTCAGGTATCTCTCTATTTAATTTGATATTGTGTAAAGGCTTCTGTATGTTGCTTTTATTATGTTTAGGTAAAGGCCTTGGATTCCTGATCTCTCAAATGCTTTTAAGATGTAAGGGCATTGTATTTTGTCTCATGATTTTTCAACATTTAATTAGGTGATCATGTGATTTGTTTCTTTGACAAGCTATAGATTGCAAAAAAATCTTCATCAACCCCACATCCAATAGAGGGCTAATATCCAAAAATATAAATAACTGAAAAGCAAAACCTCCAAAAATCTAAATAACCCTAATTAAACACTGAAGTACTGAGCTACAAAATTTGAGCTGAGGAATCTTGAATGGCTAAGAAGCACCTAAAGAAATGTTCAACATCTTTAGTCATCAGGGATATGTAAACAAAGCAACTGAAATTCCATTGTGCACCAATCAGAATGATTAAGATCAAAATCTCAAGAGACTTCACATGTTTGAAAAATGGAGAAAGAAGAATGCTCCTCCATTGCTGATGGGATTGTAAGCTAGTAGAATCACTCTGGAAATCAGTGTTGTGCTTTGCCAGAAAATTTGAAATTGTTCTGCCTGAAGACCCAGCTATCCTACTCCTGGTCATATGCCCAAAAGAAGTTCCAACATATAACAAATAGACATGATCCACTATGTTTATAGCTGCCTAATTGATAGTAGCCAGAATCTAGAAACAAGCCAAATATCCCTCAACAGAAGTATGGATAGAGAAAATGTGGTACATTTACACAATGGAATACTATTTAACCATTAAAAATGAGGGCATCCTGAATTTGCGGGAAATGGATAGAACTAGAAACTATCATCCTAAATAATGAAATCTAGACCCAAAAGGATATACATAGAAATGCAGGGACAAAAATAGAACAGAGACTGAAGGAAAGGCCATCCAGACACTGTCCCACCTTGGGATTCGTTCCATCCACAGATACCAAACTCTGATACTGTTGCTAATGCCAAAAGCTGCTTTCAGACACAAACCTAGTAGGACTGTTCTCTGAGAGGTTCTGTCAGCACCTGACTAAGGGAGATGCTAACATTCACATCCATCCATTGGATAGAGCCCAGGGACCCCAAATGGAGAGTTAGGGGAAGGCCTGAAGGAGCTGAAGGAGATTGCAATCCCGTAAGAAGAACAACTGTGTCAACTAAATGGATGCCCCAGAGCTTCTAAGGACTAAACCACCAATAAAAGAGTATATATAGGTGGTCCCATGGCTCATGATACATATGTAGAAGAGGATAGCCTTATCTGGCATCAATTTTCAGAGGAATCACTTTGTCCTGTGGAGGCTTGTTGCCCCAGAGAAGTGGGATGCTAGAGGGATGAGGTGGGAGCAAGTGGGTGGGTGGATGGGTGAGTACGCTCTTAGAGGCAAAGGAGAGGGCATGGGAGGGGGTTTTCTGAGAGGAAACCAGGACAGGGCAACAACATTTGAAATGTAAAGGAAATAATGATAATAATAATAATAATAATAATAATAATAATAATAATAGAGAGAGTAAAAAAACAAGGAAAAAAACAGACAAGAAAAAAAAATAATTTCATAATATAGGTCATAAAGTCATTTATAATGGGGGGCATATTATAGAGGAATTTTAATCCAGCAGATTGCTGCTCTGACAAGGGATCACATCAAAAGTCTAGATCTCTGTGATCCTGCTGGAAAGTAGACATACACCATGACACACACCATTAATCCTTCTTGGTGGACTACCGACATGTACTTATTACACACTTTTAATCCCAAATGATGAAGGTAAGATTAATTTGTAAAATGAAGTAATAATGTTTGAATCTAATTGAGAGGTAGACTAAGTGGTGAATCAGAGTAAGTGTTGATATCTGGGAATTGCCACAGAAGCCATTCAAACACATATCTCAGTTAAATAGGTCAGGTATACTGAATACACACCCCAAGACTAATACCAAAAATAAAACACAGCTAGATTTAATAATATTATTTCTGAAGTAGGTAAATTTTATATTCAAGACATACATTACTTAAAATGTAAAGGGTAGAAGATCATAATGTATTCAAATGCAAACTGAAGAGTATAGATCTCATGCATAAATCAGATGACAGGAACATAGGACAAATAATGAATTAGAAAAGTCACCATTGCCAGGAAGATCTAATAAGTATTCAGTTGAACACAAACTACCTAAATGTATGACATACATGTGATCAGAAGTTAGGAGAAAACTAGCAACTAAACACTTGTGACACTGCTTCCTTTTGGTCACAAAATGTATAAGACTGATAAGAAAAAAAGTAAGTTGGGTGTGAAGGATCAGGCCTGTAATGAAACATTCAGGAGGCTACTTCAGGAGAATTGCCATGAGGTTGCATTTGCTCTGAGTCTCAAATGGAGAACAAAATCAGCCTTGGTTATGGAGTAAGATGTTTTAATGTATGAGAATTAATGAACATAGCACTCATTAGGAAAATGAAAGACATCAAGAGTACCTGTGTCTGGATTATTTGTGGTCAGTAGACCTATCCTTCATCAGAGCTAAATCTTCTTGTGACATGTTTCATAAAAAGATTTAGAAAAAGGAAATATTTGATTTTGGCCTGATTATACCCACTTTCATGTGCAAGTTTATCTATCCTGTCCTTGACCTCTTCCTGTTCTTCACTGGTATTAGAAACTACATCACTGGCATTTCACCAGGCACTGAAAATAGGCAGCTCCCTAGGACTTCCCTGAGACTCCACACCAGAGAGTAATTGCTGAGTCATATGAAAAACTATAGGATTGTTTGCATCAGATCATATCCATATAGGACAACACTAACCGTAACCTGTAAGCCACTCTAATAAATCCATATATCTATATGTCATATATATATATATATATATATATATATATGTGTGTGTGTGTGTATGTGTGTGTGTATATATATATATATGTCTATGTGCATGTGTGTATATTTATCATATTCTTTATATTAATACTGCTTCTTTAGGGATCCCTAACAAACATACACATGAAATTCAAAGTCAAGCCAGTCCATGACTTGAAAGGAAGGTAATGGAAGAGAGTAGAAATAGAGAATTTATTTTGTATTTTGATAACATGTTGGGTTATGAAGACTAATTATTCTAGGAAGCCTAGTTTCAAATATTAAAAATTATAACTTCTACCATAATAAAACCCTATTTTTGTAATGTCAGAAATCATTAGTTGTTCTTGGGCTGAATTTTCCAAGCAGATAAAGCACATATTAATTAAATGCTTTCAAATATTATAGTTATATCATAAATAAAAACACACTGTTATAATACCTGCATGGCTAAATATTATATAGCCAGCAGTGAAGTTTAATTTTAAATCTTTGTTTATACAGAAAACCACTGAACCTGTAAATCTATCTTAGATACTTTAAGGTATCTAAGGAGTTAAGAATATGAAATAAAATTTCTGAAATTACTTCCCTAGGCCCTGATAAATGATGTTATCCATCATTTCTAATGTGAACTGAATGAAATTAATTACTTTTACATCACAAACTGACTCAAGAATCACAGTCAGGTTATTACATCAGTAAAATATTGACTACTTGCGAATTATTTGTGAGAAGACATTGAATTCTCCAATCTTGAAAGTTGGAATTCACTGAGTCCTATAAACAATTATAGATTATAAGTCATTACAAACATCCAGTATTTCAGAGCTCCTACATACTGCCTCTGAAAAGTATAATATATATTGATTTTTTAAAAGGGTATTGACAAATGCTAAATATTAGAGTGGTATGTTAAAAGAAATTATCATATATATGCATACATATAGTGTATGTATCTTGACATATGAAGGTACAACTAATCTGCGTATAATTCTAAAACAGAGAAGCAAAATAATATAATTAATATAACTATTCAATAAAATTAAAATTGTTTTCATATACTTCTAACTTACACATACAAATATATCTATAAGTTTACTTTTACCTGTGATCCAGTTTTGAAACACTGAATTGTTGAGCATTAAAGAATAGTCTTGTCCAGCTTCAAGAGAAGAAGATGAGTCTAGTCTTATGACAAAGCTGGTTGATATCCATGGAAGGCCTCTCTTTCTGAGGAAAAGGAAAGGAGGGGATGGATTTGGGTGAGGAGATGGGAGAGGGAGAGACTGGAAAGAGAGGATGGAGAGGAAGCTGCAATTGGGATGTAAAGTGCATAGATAACTTAATCAATAAAACAGAATATGAAACACTGGATGAGTAGTCACTATGGTTAATAGTTATGTCAGCCAATTGAGAACCAAAATTTGAAAATATTTTATTTTTCTAGCTCTAAAATTAATACACACAATAATATAGCTATATTAACAAAACAATGAAATACAAATACTTTAATTTCAGTACTTAGCCTTAACAAGTTTTAGATATTTTGCTTTTCATGCATAGCAATTTACTGTCATGCCTAATTAAGTGTTGAGTGAAATTGCTTCTCAACAACTCTTAGAGAATCAATGATTAAACTAGCATACCCACATTTTGTGAGTTAATAGATCTTTTTATTATTATATTAAGCAAAAGTGTCTTTGTTATTTCAACACTGTTGCAAGATAGGATTCTTGGCTCTTAATATTCAGTTTGGCTTTTGTCAGTAGGGTAAAAGCTGAAATGGGAGGTCTATTGTATACAGTGAAGAGATATTTAAACATAAGGTACTTCAGGATAGCTTCTGGTTCATAGTGCTAGTTTTTCTCAAAGTCAGAAGATAGTTGTCAGAGGCAGGGAGAAACAGAGACAGAAGAAGCAGTCGCAGAAAGAGAGAGGAGAGAAAGAGAAACAGAAACATCAGAGAGATATAGAGACAAAGACACGAAGACAGAGACAGAAACAGGGTGGTACATAGAAGAGAGAAAGAGAGAGAGAGAGAGAGAGAGAGAGAGAGAGAGAGAGAGAGAGAGAAAGAGAGACACATAGAGACACAAAGAACACAGAGACACAGAGATAGAGAGAGACAGATATACACAGAGAGACATAGAGAGAAAGAAAGATGGAGGAAGGAGAGAGAGAGAGAGAGAGGAGAGAGAGAGAGAGAGAGAGATCCTTACAGTTTTAAAATTATTAAATCTGTAAGCCACCGATGTGAGACACAGTTGTTGTTATGTAATGGAAAGACTATGTTTGTGGAAATATAACACAATAGTATGACTTATACTTATCCTTCTGTGGCAGAGAACATAAAAATTCTTTTTATCTACTCTGGTCAGTATCTAGTAGAAAGTTATTACTCTTACTTTTATGACATCAATTCATTCAGATTCTATCATGGGACTTTTTTGTAACATGGGGTAAATCCTGAATAGCTAGTTTTCCAAGGTGGTATACAAAACACCAACACACATATCAAAATAATGTTCATTATCTGTATTTGCTAAGAAACTAAACTTCAAAATATTATATTTTTCTTTCTAGTGAAAATGTTTATTACCAGAGCCAGAATGTAAAAGATATTAGGCAGCAGAAACAAGTGCTAGCATTTTATTTTATAACTAACAAAAATACCAACACCAAGTTCCAATCTTCAATACCCTATATTTCAAGAAGTATAAGTAAAATTTTCAAAAGTTAATATTACACACCACTCTTATAGATGACACAAGTTTGGCTCCCAGCATGAACATCACAGGTCATCACAACTGTTGTAGGCACAAAGTTCTTATTCCCACAGATCACTAGGTAAACCAGAAATGTTAGTTATACACTGTTGTCTCCTAAAAAGAGGAAATACCTGTTTTGCATTCATAATGGTAGGAGTAGATTTTTTTATGACCTGATGACCTTGTTATCTATAAAGTCAGACCTCACCCACATCTTCCAGCATGTTTATCCCAGACACTTTCTTTGTATCCTTTTTTTAGCTTTGTTTTTCAGTCAATAGAACCCTTTCTTAGAGATGATTTCACATGTACTCTACAGTCTGCTGATCTCTATGCTGTATTTATCAGAGACAATTTCAGATCCTAAACCCTTAAGCAACTTAACCTTTTCAAATGGCCACATGTACTTTGATTGAGTTTTGATGTACTTATGCCTTGCTAGGCTCCATGGATTGCATCATACTCCTGTTTTTGTTTTTTTGTTTTTTTTTTTCCAAATTTACTATGCTTAAATATGCTTATAATAAAACACCCTGTGTCAGATTCTCTAGAAGTTTGGACCATTGGCATCATTAAGTTGGCTTAAATGGAGTTTACTTTCTTGCTCTTGATTTTTGTTTCCTTGCTGGTTGGAACACTTGAAGGGACCCTGTACATACAACATTTATCTCTGGAGGATTTATTGCGTCTGGCCAAGTACACATGCATATAACCACAGAAGTCATATATTTATACAGACAAATAAAAATAAAATAAAGTGAGTTGGAGAGATGATTTAGCGGTTAAGAACACTGACTACTCATCCTAACGTCCTGAGTTCAATTCCCAGAAAATACTTCGTGGCTCACAACAATCTGTAATGAGATCTGATGCCCTCTTCTGGTATGTTTGAGGTCAGCTACAGCATACTTAAGAAAAGTTAAAAAAAATAAAAATTGAAATAAAAGTCTTAAAAACCAATAAAGTCTTCAAGTAAGTTGGCTAGAAAAGAAGTATAACTCATGCTATAATTTGAATGCAAGGCTTTTTGTCTGTACTTATTTAACTTTACTTGTTTCTACACATTTTATAGTAACTTATATAAACATCAAATATAACACATTTTAAAAAATAGTCACAATTTTTTCCAATGGAATTAATCCAGGGCTCATAGTAGCAATGAATAAATGAGTTTTGTTTTTAACCTAAAATTCAAAATACAATGAATTCAGGAGAGATATAGCATCTATGACATCTGTGAAATAAACATATATATTTATATATAACTTAAAAGCAGACTAAATTATATAAACAATTTGACCTGAGACAAAAAAAAATGAGTACAACCCTTTACAAGTAAAAGGAGTGAGATGTGATTGTAAGGGCAGAGCAAGGCCGATTCAGTGTTGACTTTGAGTCCACTTACTTCCCTCATTATCATTTAAACAGTATAGATGCAGTTTGAACACCCCATGTGTTAAAGTCCAAAAAGAAACTAATTTCTAAAAGTTCATCAAATTTTATATCATCTTTGTATTACAGATACCAGATACACCACAAAAAACATACACGCAATAAACAAACCAAACAAAAAATGCTTAAAGTACATGGTCTTGCAGTTCTATAGGCTAAATTTTCAATTTTGTTATTGATCTAAAAGATGAGTCTTGGAAAGACTGTTTCTTAACTGAGTCTCTCCCTTTGGCCTTTGAACATTTAAAACAAAACAAAACAAAAAACAAACAAACAAAAAAAAACAGAAAAACAAAAACCCAAAAAACCTGCTATTCCTTACATTCCTTGACTTAGCACTACTTCTTAAATCTTCAAAACCAGTCATCTTTTGAGAATTCTTACACATTTTCTTCTCCCTTTGACTCTCTTTGGTCTTGATCTTGGTCACAGACTTTAGATTGTATAGATGGATATAGTTCAGATCTGGAATGTGAATGTGTTTACAGAGGGAAGTAGCTAAGGAAAAAAGACAGCATTAAATAATCTCACACTCTAGGCTAAGTCCTGGATGAAGATTTGAAGGAAACTTGTAAATATAAGCAATTTTTCTCTCCCTATCCCTCTCCTCCTCTTTCCCTCTCTCTTCCTTCCTTCTCTCCTTCCCCACCCACCTCTCCCCTCTTCTCTCTTCCTTCCTCTCTCTCCTTCTCCCCTCTCCCTCTCTCTCCCTCCCCTCCTCCTCCCTCCTCCCTCCCTCCTCTCCTCTCTCTCTCTCTCTCTCTCATCTCTCTCTCTGTTTCTATTTCTAGGTGCCATCAGTGATCGGCTTTGTCCTTCATATCTTGTTTATGCCATTCTATTTTATATCACACTGACAGGATAAAAAAACGTTCTCCACAAAAATGTTTCAATGTAAGTCCAGATAAATCTTTCCTTACTGTATATTGTTAATGTTTACATTTGTCAGTGTAACAGAAATTCTGACAGTTTGTTATCTGTTGTCCTTTCTTTACTTTTGATTTCAAACTCTCACTAACTAATAAAGAAAATAAGTTTGCTATAAGCCTACGGATAGACACTCAATTCAACTTGCTGTGTTCATTTTCTCCTATATGATTACCTAAGATATTCACAGTTAGAATGGGAATGGAGTTAGGGTTCAGACACTGTGGGATGGGATGCACTGTTCTATTTAGGAGAACTGTATACCTTTGTCACAACAAATAGGCTCATGATGGTATCCATAACCTCCATATTGCTTCATATTGGATGTCAGCATTCCATTTGCATACTATGTTAAAGTTTAATGACATTCATGTTAGTGATACAAAAGATTTGCCATAGATGAAGGTGAATTCCCTTTCTTAATTTTTTCTTTTATCTCTGAAAATACAAATTTAACTGATTAAAAATATTTTAAAATACGGTTTAAAACAATTATTTTTACTTGCCATTGGTTGCTCATTTCTCATAAACACATTTCAAAGTATAATACAATTGTTTTTTCTTCACATATGTTAAAATTTTTCTTGGGTATATTGTTGTAAGCATATGTTTTAACATCGTATATCATTCTTTTATCGAAGACTTTTAATTCCAAGCTAGTTGATTTTACTAACTTTAAGTTCCTAGAGAATTTTCCAATGTTTTCGAAGAATGTTTTTTTCAAGAAAACTATATTAAAAAAAAAACACCACTTTTTGCTACATTTTATTTCAATTTAGTTTAAAGTACATGTCTTAAAATCAAATGTCAGGATAAAATGATTGCTTTAAGTACTGGTTACTATCTTAATACTCTCAATAGCTTTCAGGATATTGCACTGAAATCCATATTTCTATTTGGTTCGTCTTTATATTTGTATGTGTGTACTCTTTCTAAATAACCCCACACTAATGATCTTTACAAATCCATACATAATTTCTCTAGAATTAAATTCAGGTTACACATCAAGCTTTATTTTCATGCTGCTGACACATCTGTCTCTCAGGAAATAGTTTTCTGTAATGATTTCCTTTTGTCTTCCCGCTTCATATTTATGTTTCCATATTATTCCCTTTCATAATCCCCTTGGAAATATCAAATGAGCTATTTTGCCTTTTCTTGGTTCTTTATTGTTTGTGATTCTATATCTCATTCATTTCCCTCTCGATGCTCATCACAAAATGTTCTGCAAAGGACCTCAAACTGTGCCTCTTAGTTGAGCATCTCAAGTATCTAAAGTTTATGCAAATTTTATTCTAATTATCAAAAAACTTTCTAGAACAATGACCCCAAGAGTATGACCCTGCTCTATAAACATCTTCCCATACTAATAGGGTCTGGCTGCTCTCTTTTCCTTCCTTCCCTGGTGAATAAAATGTGCTAAACTCCCATGCACTTTAATGCCACTTAAAAACAGAACCAGTGGGGCGTCTCAGCCGAGCTTATGAAATATTTCTTACCTGTTGAATAAGAAGAATGTTTATATCACATTCACCTTCATGTTTCCCTTAAGAAAGAACTCATAAAAAGAGGAGAAATCAACCCACAGTGAATATAAGAAGCAATGTGGGCACTACAAATGATAGAATGAGACTAGGGCATTATATAAGATAATTAATTTTTTGACAATGTTCGTTCAATTTAAAGAGTCATATATGAATATTTGTAAATATTTGCAAGTATATTTATAACTAGATTGCATGTCAATAGATTAAAATTTACTGAAAGTAATGCCTTTAATTTATTTAATGCAAATTAATTGTGTATATATATATAGTTATATATATGAAACTATGTATAACTATATGTAAATACATATATATATAAATGAATTTTACACTTTTTTGCAGCATAACCTTGTAATAGATAAATATTTGTGTAGTGTATTATTCTTAGCATGTATCTATCCAGTTATACAATTTTAGAATTTAGAAAGAGATATCACTAAATACTTTGGATCACAAGCAAAACACATTTCTCAGAAGAGCTTTAATTTTATTGGAGGATTTGTGTTTAGAATAATTTACCAAGTCGTAAATAAAATTTGTGTCTGTATTTTTTATTAAAAGTATGCAAATGCAGTCAGAGTTGCTGTTAGACTTTTGATGGTTACTGAATATTTCTTAACGAATCCCAGAGGTTGATGTTTGTGACACTGGGAATATGCTTTGCTGACTTACTGCTGTGTTGCAATGAAAACAAACCATGGAACCAGGAAAAAAATAAGAATTAAGTAGGAATTAAGTAGGTTTTTCAAAGTTCTGGCCTAGGAACACCCCATTATCATGCAGTTAAACAGTTGCCGCCAATTCTCTCTTTAACTGATCTTAGGGTCTAGATTAATCAACAAGCCCATAGGCGTTATACCTTATTTTTTATACAGTTTCTTCTTTGCAATGTTGTAATGTAACAACCAATCATTTGATTTTATCTCCACGCATCCAAACTTCATAAATGAGCATAAAACTTTGTAGGTTGCATAAAGTTGTTTCTCTAACAGTAGAAATTGAAAAACCCTCTGTGGAAGTATAAGTTGGAAATTGCCTGTTCAAAGAAATTTATGATTTTATTACAGCTACATATTGACTATTCGTCTAGCAACCCGCAGGCGGAAAGTAACAGTTTATTTATTCAAACTGCAAATGAAATTGGGCAAGAAAAGTAATTAGCAAGCAACAAACAAAATAATGGAAAAGCACCATAAAAACAGTTTGGAATTTATATGGGTTGTCAGATTGTAAGAAAAATAACACTTTAATTTTAAAAGCAACTAAAGTTTGTGTAGATATGTATATATGAATACCTTTTGCATAATATCTCAACCTTCAAAACTTATATGCACGGTTTCAAAAGAAGTATTGAGTATTCCATTTTTCTTTAATTCTTTAATAATTTTAAATTTTTATTAATATAATCATAAACATTCTGTTTAAACAGACTTAATTGTGAAAGGTTTATTTAGGTAGAAAGGGTCTGATTGGTTATCCTGGATTTTGACATGTCTGTGATAGGTTTCTTTTTCTAAACAAAATATATTCAATAGCATTACAAGCTGCGAAGCTAAAACTTAGGTTTGGTTAACATGGTCTCAGAACACAGCAATAACATTTATGTTAATATCATCTGTAAGTTATCAGTGCAACTGTAGTCTACGACGAACACTCTTGATGTGCAGAAAATATGTGCATATACTTATGAAAGGTGAACAATGACAGATAAAATATTAGAGATGTTAAATCTTACACTAAAAATCATGTAAACATTCTTTAACCTCTGGAATTACAGTCAAGTCTATCTTATAGCAGAACTGCATCCATTTAATGGTAATTCCTCATTCTAAATATTTTTACATCCCTAAAAATGATTATTTCTTAGAAAGCAGTTATCCCAGAATATGGTTTAAAATCTCATGGTTTTAGTGAGTGGTTTCAGTTCTCATTTAAGTTTTTCTCTCATTAATTAAATTGCATGTTACATCTCTACTAGAAACCCAAAGATTGCTCAGTTTGCACATGGAGATTCTACAGACAATGATTCTTGTAAAATGGAAAAATATCCATTAACTTTCAAATACTTCCCTCATTTTCTTATGCTCAACAAACTTTCTGCTGAAATCACAGTGTATTCTGATGTCAGAGTGCTGACCTGTGTTCCTTGGATGAATCATTGTAGTGTGTTGTTTTGTCTACAGTCTTTTAAGTTCCTGGCGTGTCACACATACACACAGTCCCAGAAGCCATCTAGGATCAGCAAATACAAAACACAACACAACACACACACATAAACACACACACACACACACACACACACACACACATCAGTTATTATTAAATGACTTGGCTAACAATGACTGGGCATTCCTAAAACTACCACTCTTACCACAGGCCCAGTCGGCCACTTAATAGGAAACATACATGGCTGGTTGCTTTTATCTCCTAAGCTACTGTCCCCTTCTCTCTCCCAATCCTCTTGATTATCTCTTCCTTCTACCTGCCCAACTCTCAATGTCATGCCCCATCCTCAGCCATTAGCTACTGGCATCTTTATTGATAGATCAAAATCCAAATGAGGGCAAGGATCTTCAGCATCACTAAACACAGATTCAGGATAAAAGCATCAGAACTACCCTCTCCAAACCACAACTCACAGTAGATTATGAACCACAAAGCAAATTCTACTCTAATTTCATAGGTGACTATGTACTATACATATGCCTCTATGAGATTTTTTTGATTCTTTGCTTGCTATTTAATTTGCTGTAGAAATGGTAACAAGTATTAAATTTTAGAATGTGAAAGACAGTTTGAAACACAATGGCTTCAACAGGGTGCATGTATTTAAAAGCTTAGGGAATGCCACTAGGAAGTATAGCCTTATTGAGGAAGGTGTAGCTTCGTTGGAAGAAATGTGTCAATAGGGGTTTGGTTTGGCATTTCATATGTCTAAGCCAGGCCCAGTGATGCTTCTTTCCCTCTCCCTCCCTTTCTCCCTCTCCTTCCCTGTCTTCCTCTCCCTCCCTCTCCCTCTCCCTCTCCCTCCCTCTCCCTCTCCCTCCCTCATGACTTCTCTTCACAGCAATAGAGCACCAAATCTGACATACAACATATTTTAGGGATGCTCAAACTTTGGTATAATTGAAAATCTGAAGTTACCTTTAGAGGAAACTTTTTTTTATATTTAATAACTCTATTAGTTATATTATGACTGGGCCAATATTTGAATCAGTCTTATCGATTTATATAATCAGCTTTAGCACAATTACTGGGCCATTTTTCTCTCTCTCTCACCACACACACACACACACACACACACACACACACACACACACACAGCCACAGAGAGAGAGAGAGAGAGAGAGAGAGAGAGAGAGAGAGAGAGAGAGAGAGAGGCATGCTCCCTACCTGACTTGCCCTTTGAGTCTTGCTTGGGCTGCTTTTGTTCATCACTCTATCCACAAGGGGTATTTCTCTCTGCCACAGACTCCTGGTCCATTTCATGGCAACCTCATGCTTTCTCTTGTCTTCTCCCTTCTTCTCCCATAATCTCTGCCATAGTGTTTCCTACCTGCTACCCCCAGCCCAGTAACCAAAGTCCTGCCTCCGTCTATTCTCCCAGTAATTGACTGTCAGCTAGTGCTATTGATACAGTGTCATTCCGTGAATCTACTCATCAGGAGTGCAGCCAGATCTTGAGGCCAGTATTTAGCATTTGAATATACAGCAGCACCAGACCAGCCCCAACAGAAAAGTGAACAAACATTTCGCTTACATCCCTAATTACCTTGACTCTCTCTAAGACTGTATCACCTAAGCACTTGTCTTTATCTAATTCCCCCAGGGGCATTAAGGTTGTTTCTTCCTTCATCCCTGTCATTATCTCTCCTTTTGTAGTGTATTTTAAAAATTTGTGTGTCCTCCATAGGAATGTATTGGTATGAGTTGGAACACACAGAGGTTGAAGAGATTTGGTGTTAAGACAAACATGATCATTTCCTGTATACTTTTCTGCTATCAATGTGACATTTCCATATGACATGTTACTGTCACTTTCTTTAGAAGACAGTGATTGTTTTGTGGGTTAGGAATAGATATTAATATAATTACATATATAATATAATATAGTTACATATAATCAATCTATGTATGTGTAATCAAATCATGTGGATGCAGTTTTGAGAATAAACAATTTATAGAAAACCTCACTATATAATTATATCATATCATCAATAATCATCTAACCTGCAATTTTTTTCACCATTTCATCTGGTCTGTGTCAACAAGACTTGTGCTAATAAACACAAATAAATAACCAGTAGATGAGTAGATTAAAATACTTTTTGAACTTAAATAGTTCTAAAGTTACATTTGATATTGCTTTGTCTTTTTTTTCTGCTGTTATTTTTTTACAAAGAAATTTTCAGTGTTCTACTTCTGCATAGAATATATTTAACACACACACACATGTATCTGTTGTTATTTTGTTTTCTGTCCTTGCTAACTAAGTATAGGCATTCCCAGTCGAAATGAATGTATATGAGTAAATGATTTTGATCAGCTTGACCAGGTTGCTCAACAGGTGGTTTCAGTTCAACCATTTGATTCATTTGTTTTGATAGCTGAGTAATATTCCATTGTGTAGATGTCCACATTGTGTAGATTTTTTCATATCCTCTGTTGAAGGGCATCTATGGGTTCTTTCCAGCTTCTGGCCCCAAGTCAGAGGCATCAATACAAGTTCAATGTATTTTTGAGAGAGATTTCAAGGTTAGTCTGCAACCCCACCAACAATGGAGGAGTGTTCCCCTTTCTCCTACAAATTTGCTGTCACCTGGAGTTTTTGATCTGGCTATTCTCACAGTGGTGTGAAAATCAAACTCCAAATACTTACTTGAATGCTATATTTTACTTGATTCTCTGTTTAGCTCTGACCCCAAATTAATCTTTCTTTTAATTTTTATCCTCAGGATTGAAATAATTTTTAAGTGTCAGCTTTGAGAGAGATCCCATTTACGATTCTTGATTTAGAGCATAGCCATGGGTGTTTGTTCAAACTCAATGGCAAACTTTAGTTTTTCTATTAGTTTAGTGTCTGGTTTGTGTGGTGGTGCTTTGTGTGTGTAAGTGTGTGTGTGTGTGTGTGTGTTTTATAGAAAATCAAATCTTTTTCCATTGGTGGTTTGGCTCCTTTGTCAAAAATCAAGTGCCCAAATTCTGTACACTAAAAGGACACTTCTGTGTGTGTTTATAGAAACAAACTACACTAGGACACTTCTGAAACAAACATTCTGGTTATTGGAATGGGCCATTGAATTTAATTCGGTAAACATAAAAAAGTGATCCTGTGGAGTCTTTCAATTAGCTTGATTCTAGCTGCAATGCACTGGACTAAAAACATATCAAGCTATATCAGCAGCAAAGTTTCCTCAAAGAGTTTTACTCCGTTTTTAATGCCAAGGTCACTTTACGGACAGCAGGAAGACAGCAAGTGGGAAAGCACAAAGAAGGGCAATTTCAGTGTTGCTTTTGATTTTTATGGTTTTGAGGAAGAAATGGAGAACAGGTCAAAGGAAAGAAGAAATGTCATTGTGAGGGGGCTCTGGTTTTAACATGAGATAAAATCAGCCATCCCCCAGACGGCATGGTCTCTTTATAGCAATATAAAATTGATGTTTCTGTGGTAAGAAAGACAAAAAAAGAAAAGAAAAAGGGGAATTTTTCTGTTGTGTTACAGGATTAGGTTAGATCATAGTATCTGGGGTTTCAGTAACCAATTTAAAATTAACAAATATAAAATGTGTGCACAGTGTATGTTTATGGTCACTTGCATAATGTTCTGGTCAATATAAACAAGACAGAAAAATGTCCTAGAGCATCAAGCTTATCACTGGCACTAATATATATTTTACTCCACTTAAAAACCAAACAAATAAAACAAAAAAGCTTTGTCCTTTAAGCAGGAATAAAAGTCCACGTCTACTAGCTCACTGTAAACCCTTGCACACGTCACCTGTCCCAATTCTATAACATATACTCACATATATGTACATATATATCCCTTTATATTTTGTTACTCATATAACTACTTAATTTATGTATATACAATACAACTAATATATTCTATATGTATTATGTATATTTCATTGTTATTATAAAGCAGTATATATTTTTATTAAAAGTAATGTAATTAATTATAACACAGTGGAAACATAACCAAGATCCTTAGTGTTTGAAAATTTCTGGAACATATTACTCACTGAGGAACAGGAACAACACATTAGAATAACAGGTACTCTTGAAGCTTTTGGACTTATGCTTCAAATATACTGCTAACAGTTTTATACTCATGATATAAATAGATAAGCATCCTGCTTAAAGAGTTAAATACATGGATTTACAATAGTTTCAGCATTTGGTTCCTGTCCATGGGATGGATCCCAAGTTGGGGGAGTGTCTGGAATGGCCTTGTCTTCAGTCTTTGCTCCATTTTGTCCCTGTACTTCCTTTAAACAGGAACAATTCTGAAAATTTTGAGACAGGTGGGTGGCCCCATCCCTCAACAGTGGGTGATGTCTATCTACTAGGGTCCCTTGGGGTTCCATTTTTGGGCATTTTAGTTAAGGTCATTCCCAATGGGTCCTAGGAGCCTCTCACATCCCTGGAGTCTGGGACTTTCTAGGTTTTTCCCAAGACCCATCTATATTCTGCTGCTTATTTCTCTTCCTTCTCCGGGCCCCCAGGACTTCTTTCTTGTCTCTCCCCTCATACCTGATTCTGCCCTCATTTTTCTTTCCTCTGCCCTCTATGACCCAGCTTCCTTCCTCCCCCTGCCTCTGGTGATATTTTTATTCACCCTTCTAAGTGGGATTAAAGCATACACACTTGAGCCTTCCTTCTTGTGAAATTTCATAAGTTGTATCATGGGTATTCTTAACATTTGGACTAATATTCACTTATCAACGAGTACATACCATGTATGTCTTTTAGGTCTGGGTCACCTAGTTCCATCTATTTGCCTGCAAAGTTCATGATGCCCTCATTTTTAATAGTTGAGTAGTATTCCATTAAGTAAATGAGCCACATTTTCTGTATCCATTCTTTGGTTGAGGAACAGCTGGGTTATTTCCAGTTTCTGGCTATTGCAAACCAGGCTGCTATGAACATAGTGGAGCATGTGTCCTTGTGGTTTGGTGGAGTATCTTTTACATATATGCCCAGGAATGGTAGAGCAGGGTCCTCAGGTAGAACTATTTCCAATTTTCTGAGGAACCCCCAGACTGATACCCCCAGACTGATTTCCAAAGTGGTTATACCAGTTTACAATCCTACCGGCAATGGAGGAGTGTTTCTCTTTCTTCACACCTTGATAGCATGTAGTGTCTCTTGAGTGTTTGATCTTAGCCATTCTAATTGGTAACAAAATTTGACAAAAATAAAAATTAAAACTGTTTTACATTCTGCGGTTTGCATAGTTATCCACATTTTTCTTTAGCAAACCTGTCACCTCTATAAAGAGCTATAATATCTCTTTTCAAAAAATATTGTTTGAGGTTTTCAAACAACTTATTTTTTAGTTAATTATTTTATTTATTTACATTCCAAATGTTGCCTTCCTCCTGGCCTCCTGGGCTCTCTTCCCGAAGTTCTTCATGCGATTTCCCCCTCACCTTAACCTCTGAGAGCACGTTGCCTCCTCCCATTCCCCTTTCCCTATGGCATCAAGCAGGTACTTAATTAAGCACATCTTCTCCCAGTGATGCTAGACAGGGCAGTCCTCTGCTACATATGTGCCCAGGGCCTCAGACCATTTCATGTATGCTTTTGAGTTGGTGGCTTAGTCTTTGGGGGTTCTCAGGGGTCCAGGTTAGTTGAAACTGTTGTTCTTCCTATGGGGTTGTCATCCCATTTAGCTTCTTCAATCCTTTCCCCTGACTCTTCCATAGGGGTCCTAGACATCAGTCCAGTGCTTAGCTGGATCTTCCTTTGTCTCAGTCAGCTGCTGGTAGAGCCTCTCAGAGGACAGCCGTGCTAGACTCCTGTCTGAAGGCACAATATAGCATCAGTCATAGTGGCAGGGTTTCGTGCCCCTCCCCCCAATGGAATGAATCCCAAGATGTGTCAATCACTCATTGGCCATTCCTTCACTCTCTGCTCCATTTTTCCCCCTGCATTTCTTTTAGGCAGGAATAATTTTAAGTCAAAAATTTGAAGGTAGATCGGTGTAAAACATCCCTCCACTGGAGTCCATGTCTAACTAATGGAGATGGTCCCCTCTGTTCCCATCTTTCCACTGTTAGGAACGTCAGCTAAGGCCACCTCCGTTGTGTCCTGGCAGCCTCTCACTTCCCATGTCTCTGGGACTTTTTAGTTCCACCTACTCCTGGCAGCCCAATGTTTTCATGAACTTTCCTGGCTCACTGGGCTTATCTCCTCTCTCCAGGCATACCTGATCCTGCCTCCCTTTTCCCCTTACCCTCTGCTCTCTCACCTAGGACCCTGCCTCTGCCGCAAACATTTGTTTTTGTCATATTCATCTTTTCCTCCATTTCTATTCACATCCACCACAGTTCTTACTCAAAATTCAGCAAAAACTCTTGTTAAAAAAACATATATGTGAACAATGCAATGATACTAAGTATATAATGAGAACTCTCTCAACTTTTATAAATCATAGTTTATCTTTGTATTTTGCCTAAATTACTGGAACTAAAACTCAAGAGGAGACAGGATTGCTTAGGTAAAGAAAAAGAAACAAAACCCACAAAACAACAGAGAAATGATAGCAAGAAATTGAGTTACATATTTTACTTCTTTTGTGAATTTTTTTCTATGAAGTATGTTTTTTTTTATACAGGAAAACATTTAATAACTGGAGGCTGGTTTACAATTTAGAGGTTTAGTCTATTGTCAACATGGCAAGAAGTGTGGCAGCATGCAGGGAGGCATAGTACTGGAAGAAACTTGGAATTCTAAATCTGGATCTGAAGGCAGCAGAGAGAGAGTGACACTGAGCTTGGTTTAAGCCTCTGATACCTAAAGCCCACCCCCACAATGACACACTTCCTCCAAAAAAGCCACCCACACCTATTTCAACAAAGACACACCTCCTGATAGTGTCACACCCTATGAGCCCAAGGGGAGCATATTTATTCAAACAACCACATTCATTTCCCTGCCCTGCATAGGCTTATAGCCATATCATAATGCAAAGGTAAATTCAGTTCATCTTCAAAAATCCCCATAGTCTTTCACAGTCTCAACAATGTTTCAAAGTTGAAAGTTCAAAGGCTCTTCTGAGACTCATGCAATAGCTTAACTGTAAAATCAAAATGAAAAGCAGATGACATACTTCTCACGTGTAATGGCACAAGATATACATTACCCAAAGGGAACACAGTGAGGAAATATCAGACCAAAACAGTACTGAAAACGAGCAAGGCAAACTTCTATGAAGAATTTTTAAGGTAATGTTTTAACATGTAGTAAATATTTGGATATTGCATGGATTACACATTTGTTATTTTGCCAAGCAGTGTTTGTTGCTGCTCGATGACGAGGATTTTAGAGAAGGTCAATATATAGTAAAATTGAAAATTCAGGTCTACCTTCTATTCTCTGTGGCAAGTAGGTAATCTTACTGACATGTGATTAAGAGGATTACTTAAAGGATAAATGATAGAAATTAAACAGGATGCAGATTGTGCTGTAACTACATGCTGATAAATCACAACAGTGTTTATTCACAAAGTTCACTGGAGAAAAAGTAAAAGCTCATGGATTTTTCTCTTGTTTTTCCAGATCAATTTTAGATTCATTTACATCAAACTCTTTTAAAGTTACTTTTAATCTTTGAAAATTTTGTAGAACGTATTTTAATCTGATTCACCATCTCCTCCCAGATCAACCCAGGTTCCCTTTCCATCTAACTTTCTGTACTTATTTTTCATTTCAAAAATCCATCAATTCCAGTTTGTGCTGCCCATATCTTCAGACATGTGTCCTTTTCCTGAAGCATGAGTGACCTACCAAAGCAAAACCTGTAAAGAAAACTGACTGTCTTCCAGAAGGTTTCAATCAGCAACAGCTCCATTGCTATGAATAGGCTTCATGTACAACTCCTTTCTTCATGTTTGAATTTTGTCTGTCGTAAACCTCTGAAGGCTCTAAGGCTGTGACCAGAAATCTCTGTTTCCTTGTAAACAATATCTACTGTGTCTGGCTCTTACATTCTGTGCATTTCTTCTTCAGCAATTACTCTTGAGGGTAAGGTGAGATGTGATATCATGTTACATTTAGAAATTAGCCTTCCACAGGTCCTTATTATCTTTACCTTGACCACTGAATATCACTATGTTAATTGATGCCTAGTGCTTAACAATGCTTTTCTCCTAAGGTGAACTTTGAGAGACACAGCAATCTCTGTGTACAAAGGGAAGTCATTAGGAGTGAGTTTCATACTATGCCCATTTACAAGGACAATACTGGTATTCTTTCAGCTAGCAGCTATGTCCTCTATAGCCACAAGTTGTTGGTCCCTGTAGCAGTGCAAGATATGACCTTCAACTTGGGAAACAGATGTTAAATCCAATCAGAAAGTGACTGGCTAAATCCATGGCACTGATGACACTATTGCACTGGTGACCATGTATTACCAGATACTTACTGTATTTGTCAAGACTCACTATTAATTAAGAATTCTTATTTGTCTGTTCTTGAAACAAGCATAGTATATCCAGCACAATGCAAGCTACACAAGGGAATGAGCCTCCCCACTTGAGTAGCAATTTTTTTCCCACGTTGTTTTCATTCAAGTATGTGGTTTCTTCTGCAATAAAGTCATTGTGTTTAGTTCTTAAAACAACCAAGAGCATAATCAATTTCTTGTAATGAAAGTATATATAACCTAATCTCCAATAACAACATTAAAAATACTAACTGTGCTTTTATTAGCCTTTAACTCTTTATAACACTGTGTTCTATTTCCATTTTCTTGAAAGCCCAGCATCATGGCCTCATTCTAATGTCCTAACCTCTATGGATATTCTAAATGAAATATGCCTACTTGAAGACTTTAGGCTACCATAAAGGAACAAGAGAAATATGTTAAATTTTTCCTTGTGTATTGCCTTCCTGATTATAACTGCTTCCAGGAATATGGATCTATATAATTATGTTTTACTTAACAACACAATAATAGCCCATTCTGTAGAAGTAGCATATCTTCACTAGACATTGGTCAGATGATGGACATACTGTTTTTGTTTCCACTTGCTGAATAATTTGAATAGAGCAGCCATGAGCATGGATGACGAGGTTTCTTCACAGTAAATTATGGAGTCCTTTGGGTAAATATCCAAGAGTGGTATAATTGCATAATGTTTTAGAGTGGTCTTTAACTGTTTGTGAACCATCTGGAAGGATTTTCATGCTACCTGTACCAATGTGTACTCTTATCGGTGGTCAAGTGTTGTTTTGCTTTGCCTGCATCCAAATCAGCACTAATTTGCCTTTTAGATTTTAGCCATCCTGACTAAGGTAAGATGAATTCTTCAAGTAGCTTTAATTTTTGTTTCTCTGATGGCTAAAAATGTGAAACATATTTTGAGAACGTAGCATTTAGATCCATGCCCCAGTTATAACTGTTTGTTTTCTAAGGTTTGGCTTTGCTTTAGTATGTGTGCATTCTGGATACCAACAGTCTGTCAGGTGAATAACCACTAAAGAGTTATTCTCATTCTGTATGTTTTATGCAAATGTTTTCAGCTGGGTAGATGACATACTCAACCAATGGGATGGATCAAACTACAAAATGGTTAGCTACATGTAAAACAATAAAATTAAATTCTAATTTCTTACCTTGCACACAACTCCACCTTAAATAGAGAGAAGTTTTCAGCATAAGACATGACATTATGAATCTAGTGGAGGAGAAGGCATGGGATAGGCTTGAACTCATTGGCAGAGGACTAGATTTTATGCACAGGATCTCTGTAGTGTAATAATTAAAATAAGAAATTGAGAAATGGAAAAACATCTGTTAGTGTCCATATACACCACTATTGGAAATAAATTCACATTTACCATCCTGCATGAATACGACAGTTTAGGAGACAACTCTTGTAAGTTCTCAGACAATGGATAATTTCCGATGTGATAGATATCAACAAAATGTTCCACAGTTGGTCTGGGAAATGCATTATTAAGCTTTTCCCCCCAACAATAGCATAGCATTTTCTATAAACTTAGTTTCTACAACCTTCCATACACTGAATCTATAGCTGAATGATTCTAAGGTCCTTAACAAAATAACATGTGATCATAGCAAACATTCTTGAAAGTGAAGTAACAGAGAAAGGAAAACAAGATGAAATATACTGTTGATCTAACATGGCACACTCTTTTATAATAGACCTGTTGTGACACATAAGGGAAAATCAGAACAGTGAAAATATACTATAAGAAGATAAACCAGCAGCAACCATATATCATCACCAACTATCATGTACTTCACATAATTATATAGGCTTTTCTTTCAGTTAACTAGCCACATAGATGTTTAAGCTACCATCATCATAAACAAAAATAATTCAGTTTTCTGGAACACAGGGACAGTGGGTGTACAGTAAATGATATGGCCATTTTAGCCCTGGCCATTTTAGCTCTCATCATTATATACTCAGATGTGCATTCTGTACTCTACTGAATTGTGCTGCACATAATTTTTTTTAGTTAGTTGTGAGTTATACTATGCTCCTTTTATAAAAATCAATATATTCTTGCCCTCTAGCCTCTTCCCTTATAATTCAGATACTTGGAGCTAAGCATCCATGAGGTTTGGTTGGGTCTACATTCCTGACCACGAAGGTTGCAACTTTCCATTTTTATTTTTATTTTCCAGATGTTTCTCAGAATTTATGTTTTCACAGGTACATTGGGCTTCCTTACTACTTTTCTTATCTTAAGTTTCTATTTTGCCTCTCATGTGGACACCTGCTGTTGTGTGGCAGACTTCCAAGAAGATAATTCAAATGGTGTAGCTATTTTATTTTCTTTTTAAATATTTTATTAATTATTCCATTTTCTTACATCTCAAGTGATATCCCTCTTCCTGGTTACCCCTACAGAACACCTCCATCCCATCCTCTCTTTTCTCCCTCCCCTTGGCCTTTATGAGAGTATTTCCCCACCCACCCACCTACTCCAACCCCACCATTCCAGCATCTCCTTACACTGGGCATCAAACCTCCACAGGACCAAGAGCCTCCCTCCCCAACTCCCACTGTCAGGAATCTCAAAAGAACGGTGGTCCAAACACCAAACTACAGTTATTATTCTTCCTAATTGAGCAAGCATTTTATTAGTTGTGTCATCATTCTAAACTTGAGTTTTTGTTGTTTTAAGTTTGGTTAGGATTAGTTTCATTCTGTGTTTCTACCATGAGTACAGAGGGCTTGCATCTACACCAAAGCTAATATGAGAGAATTATTATTGACTCATCTGCTTCTTAATATATTCATGTTAACTAATTGAAGTATCCACCACTTTGTCTTCCTTGTGTTTCTACTTACCAAGGGCCCTATATTCTTTCTCGACAACTTTCTTTTTTCTTTTTTCATCTTTATTAACTTGAGTATTTCTTCTTTACATTTTGATTGTTATTCCCCTTCCTGGTTTCCTAGCCAACATCCCCCTCCCCCTCCCCCTCCCTTGTCTATGGCTGTTCCCCTCCCCATCCTCCCCCCATTACCGCCCTCCTCCCAATGATCACGTTCACTGGGGTTCAGTCTTCGCAGGACCAAGGGCTTCCCCTTCCACTGGTGCTCTTACTAGGATATTCATTGCTACCTATGAGGTCAGAGTCCAGGGTCAGTCCATGTATAGTCTTTAGGTAGTGGCTTAGTCCCTGGAAGCTCTGGTTGCTTGGCATTGTTGTTCATATGGGGTCTCAAGCCACTTCAAGCTCTTTCAGTCCTTTCTAAGATTCCTTCAATGGGGGACAACTTTCTAATCACACTCACATCCTAACTTAAAGAACATTTTTTAAATATGGACTATAATATTCCTTTTTACTATAGAACACATCTAAATATACCATATTATGTCAAATATATTTAAATCTTATATGGACCTATGGGAATCTGTACTATCTTCCCTCTTTTTACTCTCCAGGCCCATGTATCATTGCTTTCACTCATCCATTTTCTATTCCTTCTCAACAGTTCTGAGACTTAAATCCTTAAAGCCTGTTTTCTTTTCAACTATTTCTTTAGAGATACTGTACCTGATGTCATTTCAACCAAATTAGTGATATTATCATGAACTACTTATTTCTAAATGTTTCTCTTTAACACATTATAAAATGTTTGAAAGCCAGAATAATTTCATTTATATTTCCAAACTCTCTCATATTCATTAATGTAAATTAGATATTTATATAAATTTAATGGATCCTTTCATTTCTACAATTAATGTATGTTGAAACCATAAACTTTATATATATAGTTATAGTTATAGTTGTATAGTTATACAATTGAATGTAGTCTATCAGTAATGTTCAAAAACAGTTCAAAGTTAATGTAACAAAGTATTTGAATACTTACATTGGAAAAATGCTTGTCAGTTTATATCAATTTTTTCTTAGAACTCAGTGACCATTGAATATAAGGTACTATCATTAAATTATTCATTGATGGAAAAATTGTCTAAGCTTGCATATATCCTAGACAATTATCATGAGAAAACACATTGGAGGCTCATCTAATTATATCTAACAATATAATATATAACATACTTTGCATTTATATATTTATTTATTGTTTATTATTTATTTATATATATATTGCATTTTGAAACAGGATTTCTCTAGCTTTTCTGGAACTTGCTTTGTAGATGAGTTTTGCCTCACCTATCTCTGCGTCCCAGGTTCTGAGATTAAAGACATGTGCCAAGTATATCCAACTAAACTTATTTAGTTTAAATAGAACAGTAAGGTTTTCAAAATGTCATACAATAAAATGTATAACTATTATAAACATAGCAAGAAATTTGCGTTGTTGGTTTTATGTTCACTTTTATTCCCTAAATCCTTTTAGAAGAAGTTAATTTCTCTTACCTTTATAATTAAACAGTAATTTAATCACAAATTTCACCCTTATGTTTCCTCACTCCTACCCTTCCTACATGCCTTCCTTTTCTCCACTCTCTCCTTTAAATTCTTGAACTTTTTTTCCTATTTGTTATTGTGTCAACTGAACAAAGATGGCACTGATGTACATACCAAAATGGCTGTGGAAAAGCCTAAGAGGCCTTAACCCTACACAAAGAGCTATAGATAACTGAAGAAAAACGAGACTTAGAGAGGTGTTGATTCCCAGTGAAAACACAACATTGGTCTTCTTTTGCCAAATGTTGTCTTGAAAGCATTAATAGTAATAGCCTTGTACATACTCAACATGTTATATTTATGTGGGCTCTTTAAGCTTCACTTTTCTCAGTGCTAATGTTAAGCTCAAAATAGTTACTTTCAGACCAGAGAAAAATACATTTACATAAGGTAGCAGTAAGTACAGGCATAGACTCAGATAAAAAGACCAATATTATCTTGCAATATGAAAATTGTCTGTATTTATCATGTGTGTATAGCTGAAGAAAAAATATTTATTTACATATGATATTCTTCAAATTTTGAGACAGATTTTTAACATGGGCAAACGGCTTATTTGAAAGTTGTGAAATGCTGCTGGATAATTTATAGAATTTTTGACACTATAGCTTAAACAATTTTAATAAAGGTTTATAGCTCATAAACAAATATTGAAACATGTTTTCTATCCAGAATTAAATGAGGCTAAACAAATTTAAAGCAGTAAGTTCAATAAAGAAGGAGGAAACAAATCAAGACCACAGGTAGGACACTGTGTAAACACTAAACTTAAAGTAGCCAGAACTGCTGGATTTAATTAAATTTGAAAATCCCACTTTGATTCAAAGTGCCCCCATACAGACAGAACAGGTTGATTGAATCAATCATGGCTTTTAGTTTTGATTAAATGTAACTTCTCTGCACAGGTTCAATTGAAAGGAATCAATGCTGTTAAAATAGTATATAATTAACACAAAGTTACCTGAGATCTACTGCTTATAAATAAACATATAAAACATTGCTTATCTTGAGAGTAAACATAAGCCAATATTTTGAGGCTATAACTTGTTTCTTTCATATAATAACAGGGGCTCTCACAGCAGATGTGAGTCTTAGTAACAGCAAGTCTCCATAGAAACAAAGTTGAAATCTCCAATCCACTATTATGAACAGAAACAGAATTAGCTGCCCAATACCCATATTTTTAGACTTTTCTCTTAGCTGTGCAATAACCACAGGGTCCTTTGTTCAAATACAGCTTGAAATGTCAATGTTTTTCCCAGGATGGGAAGTGAAGAGGGAATCTTCTGCCTCAATATAATCACTTGATTTGCGTTTTCTTTACTAATTTTTTTAAGTAAGAAAGAGTACCTTCTTTATATGTTAGCTGAATGCATATAGTTAGACTAGTTAAATTAAACAATGCATAGCTGGTTTTAGATCATATCTTAAATCTTATTTAATGAAACACAGTTATTTCTTACCTGGAGGCTATTGTTTGAAAAGCTACCAAATTTCATATAGCTCCATGTGACATACAGATTCTTAACTATGTATTTTTAAGGTCCTAAAAGGTTTACAGTGGACATTCATATGCATAGTGAGAAGCAGTCTAAAGGCTGTAATCTGTTTCTAACTGTATAAGCCTTGGTGTTAAGTCTGTTTCTGGCTCATAATTTACATTATGTTATCTTTGTCCAGAGGAAACAATCACTCAAAATCAGGGCAAAGAAAAAAATGTGTATGTTTTATATTTAATCCACTCATACTGCAAACTATTATATTTACATATATTTCCTGATTAATTCTTTCCAGCAGGTTGACCTGTGGCAAAGTTAGGAAGTAATACCAAACTGAATTTACTTGACATCAATGGCAAATTTAAATGCTTCCTTGGATTGATTTGAAGGTTGATAAAATACTCTCAGAACTCTCTGAACTACTTTACACTTATAGATCAGTATTTATGTAGATAAAATAAAAATATTACAATGGACCCAAGGAAGAGTAACCCAGAAAAATGTAGGATGCTCAGGGTGTAGGTTTTCTGCTTGTGAGCCTCACGAGCATTCTGTTTCCAGCTCATCAAGTTGTTTCATCGTCTTCTTGCTACCTTTGCTCACTATCCATTTGATTCCTCTCTTGTCCTTATGCTCTCTACTCATTCTTTCTCTTTAAACTCTGATGTTAAAATTCTCACTATTTTCCCACTTACTTTATACTTTAAAACAGTCACTCTCCATTACCAGCTTCTGATGATCAAGCAATTAGTGTCTATCACTCTTGATTAATGGCTTTCTTTTTAGCTGCTTAACTTAGAAAGGCTACTATTCAAACTTATACTAACAAAGAGAAGACAGTTGAAGCTAAGGACATACTGTGGAAATAAAAATATATTAAAAATAACAATAAGCACAGAGGAATTCAAACCTCCAACGTATCTTTTATTAATTTTGTTTGTTAACAATTTGAAAAATGGTTTATTCTAGTTTTTACCTGTTTTATTGTCCTTTTTATCGATTTCTTTCTTTATAAGTCCTTTTGCCTATGTATAATCATGTATTTTTGTTTGTGTGTGAAACCCACTGAGCTTAATCAGAATTACCTGTGTGATAGATTTGCTCATTTCCATGTGAGAATCACCATTAGTTGTGTGCTAATCAGTGAGCACACAACTGTAGATGCATTCTATGGTTTTAATGTTATTTTCTTTCAGGAAGTTGGATGCCAATTTTCTGAGTCTATTAAAAAACAAAAAAAGAATAATAAATATGACAATGTCTTTTAAGTTAATCTATAATGCAAAGGACTTATATATTAAATTGAGAAAGGTAAAACTATATAAATAAGTAATTTAATATTGGCAATATGTTGGAATAAAAAAATAAGGATACATTTTTTATATTTGCTCTAACAATAATAAATTGATATATGTAATCTCATGTGATATCTTTTATAAACATAACTTTAAGGATTCTTCTTAACTATGTATGATGTTTTTTCTAGTGTACTTTTGTTGTTTAATCAGTTACATTTTCAGACTTTATACAACAATACAAACACACACATATATACATATATACTATATATGTATTAATGTTTATATATGTATATATATATGTGTGTGTGTGTGTGCGTGAGAGAGAGAGAGAGAGAGAGAGAGAGAGAGAGAGAGAGAGAGAAGGAGAGAGAGAGAGAGATCTTAAAAGTTCTTGTGAATGTCAGTATTAGTCTCAGTGGAATTCCTAAGTAATGCCTTTCCTTATGAACAATGAGAACATGTGCTCTTATATTTGTATGTCCCCAAGGGCATCTCACAAAGGTTACAGTTCATGTCTGTTATTGAAGTTTTGTGGAGATAAATACCTGTGTTCCTTTCAAAGACATAGATAGATAAGTATGTCTGTCAAATTGTACTCAGACTCTGTCAGACTGAAGCATGACACACTCTTTCCGTCCCTGCCCTCTGTTTTTCCCTTTCTATTCTTTATGTGCAGGTTGCCTGTGGAATGTGTAGATACTCTGAACTGCTGATGATAGGGAAATTGAACAGTACAAACTGCTTCTCACTGAAAGATTACAATGGTGAGAAAAGCAAGCATTTAGAGTCTTCTGACACAGACGTTCTCAACATGCTGTCTTGTGAGGTCTCAGATAAGTATGTGGAAGGATGTAAGATAAATGTACAGATTTAACAACACAACCCGATCTTTGAAGTTCAATAACGAGGCTCAGGAATTAGGTTTCCCTTTGTGGATGAGCCAAATGGATCTGTCTAAGTAGCCAAAGCTGACTATTTCTTGCACTTCTCCTTCTATACAATTTGGAGAATCTGGGATTCTGTGTAGCAACGAAGAAAGAATGAAGAACTAAGTTCGAAAGAATATCTGAAAGTAAGAAGTTATACAATCTGTGAATATTTTAGGAGACAAAAAGGGGGACCTGAAAATAGGGTTTTTATGAAAATGAATGGGCATCCTGATGACGAAATTACCATCTGGAGACCCTGTCAATATCTGACAACAGATCCTTGTGCATCTGTTGCTTCCACTTCATCTGGCATAAATTCTCATGATGAGAATGTTATATTATTTTTTTGTGTTTTGTGTATGTTGCCCTTTTTTTTAAAACTTCACAATTGAACGAATGAGGAGGCCATTTTTTAAAATTTGCAATGAACAGGTAATAGTACACAAAAAGGTCTCAATCTTTTTACAAGATATTTTCATCTGGAAGGAGTCAGACATCAATGCAATAATCACTAAAACAAATAGAAATTTAATTTGTAGTATGTTTTATAAAAAGCACATGTAGCTCTGTTAGCCTTTGTAACAAGACAGTAAGTATATTTAAGGAATCTTAGTGGTTAGAAATGATTGAGGTGGTTTTCGAAAGAGAATATTTATTATTATTATTATTATTATTATTATTATTATTATTATTATTATTATTATTTTTGTTTTTGTTGTTGTTGTTGTTGTTGTTATCAACATGGTCACTATGTAGCCCTGGGTGTTCTGAGACTCACTATGTAGACAATACTGGTCTCAAACTCACAGAGATCTCCCGTTTCTCCATTCCAAGTACTGACATTAGTAATTTGTACCACTATGCCTGACAATAAATTCTTTTAAATAAAAATGAGAGAGATTGCTACAGACAAGGGATACAGTATCAAAAGTAAAACCATGTCTTTGTTCTCCAAATTATTTTTAACAAATTGTTATTATAATGCATCAATATCATCATGATCAAAGATTTTTTAATTGCATCTGAAACTTTACTCTACACCTACACACACAAACACACACACAAATATTGTGCTATTCTAATATCGGCATCTAGTATAAACTCAATAATGATTCGAAACTTGGATGATAAGTCTAAGATACTAAATCCAAGAAAGTATTTTTTCTTTCTTTCTATTTAATTCTATTTTTAAATGAAATTATGTGTAATGTTTTACAAAAATCTTTCAAAAATGGACCGGGAAAGGGAATAAAACTCGAAATGTATATAAGAAATATTCAAGTTAATAAAAAAAAAAAGAAAAAGAAAAAAAAATGGATCCTATAATAAGTATAAAATTCTGTTGAGCTCCTTAAACAGTATATATATATAACAGTATATATAACAGTATATATATAAATAGTATATATGTGTATATATATATATATATATAATTAGTCTGTATCAAGAGTTTTCAAGCACATCTCATATCCTGTGTGGCATTCTTAGGTCTCAAACACAATATCAAATACGAAGCTTGACATTTTGCCAACAACCACAGAACTAGGAAAAACTTAATATTAAATTACAGGCAAGAAAAAAGAGAAGGACATCATAATGAAATATCCCCTTTCTTTGTTTATTGTCAAAAAGCAGCTTTCGAATTCTGTTTATTAATACCCCAGTGGTCCAATAACACACTTTTCCCACAGTGCATTGGGTTTGATTGCATTGAGCATCTGAAAAGAGGCAAAAAAGCAATCCGTGCAGCTCAGGATGACCTTTACTACTTCTTTTTCTAAGACCAATCTTTCATGCTTGTGTGCTCGAAGAAATTTAGGAGGCAAAACCTGGCACAATTGTACTCTCCTTCTTTGTTTTCCTAAACTAAATGATATTGATTTCTATGCAACCCTCTAATTGATTTTATAATTATATGCAAACAAAAGTAATTATCAAATGTCCATTCTGTCATGGTGACTAATCAGTTTCTCTCTGTCCTGTAATTTACAACTCCTGAAAATGCTGTGTCAGTGATAATAGTTATTAACACATTCAGCAAACGTTGAGTGTTCTACATTAATGGTCAGATAACCTTTATAAATGAGAAGACGACTAGATTGCTTAATAAAACCAATAGTCAATGAGGAAAGGAATACAAAACAGCAAACAGCGTTTAAAAACTTTTCTCTGAGACAGAGAACAGCAATGATAAACATTTTCAACAGGGTGCCCTCCGAAAGACAAGCAAGCCGCTGAGAGAGTCAGATGCAGATATTTACACCCAACCAATAGACAGAAGCTGCTGACCTCTGTGGTTGAATTAGGGAAAAACTGGAAGAAGCTGAGGAGGGCGACCCTGTAGGAGGGCCAGCAGTCTCAATTAACGTGGGCCCTCCACATCTTTCAGACACTGCATCACCAACCAGGCAGCATACAGGAGCTGATATGAGGCCCTGACACATATAAGCAGAGGACTGCTGATCTGGACTCAATCCGAGAACATGCACCTACACCTCAAGAGACTTGAGGCTCCAGGGAGTAGGGAGGTTTGAGAGGTAGGGATGGGGGGGGGAAGGGAAGTGTGGGAGGAGGTATGGGATGTGAAACACTCACAGGATAGACTAGAGGGGAAGAAAATCTGGATTGAAAAATAAAGATAAATAAATAAATAAATAAGTAAATAAATAAATAAATAAATAGGAAAATAAATAAAATTTAAAAACAACATTTTGTTCCTACTGAAGTTCTCTTGTAAAGATACATTTTGATCATTGGAATTCATTTATATTAAATACTTAAGGGGTTGTATGAAATCTGACTGATGTCTTAGGCTTTTACTAACACTTTCACTGGATGAGGATTTTATTTGATGGCATGTGCTTTTCAGGAATGATGTCCTAAAGAATGGAGTCGGAGGGAAGTAATGAGATATTCATGGTGAATTTGAGATGAGGATAGATGTTTATCTATCCTACCTTTGAGGACAATGAGCAGGAGGGTAGGTAGGCTTAGGGAAAATAGTGCAATAGTATAGGGGTGATGAATCACAGCAGAAAAGAGAATTTGCCCGAGTTTTGTATTTTTTGCTAGTATCCTATTCTATAAATATACAACCCAACAATAGAATCCAGGAAGGGTGACAATGGAAACTGAATGATGAAAATATAATTTGGATCTGAATTTGGTTTTATCTGATGCCATCAATTATAAATCTTAGTTAGAAAGCTTTATATTGTCTTTTGTAGACTTGAAACATAATCCACACCTAAGCACATTCTTCTCAAATTCATTGTATGGTGAACCCTGGACCTTCCTAAAATGATTTCTTTTACTTTTTGATATTATAATATAAGTAAATCCTGTATTCTGTTCCTTTCTTTTCTCTAAAAGCTCCAATATAGTTCTGCCTTTCAAATTCATGATTCTTTTTCATTAATTTGTTAAAAACAAATATGTATATAGTTATACATTTTGATTATTGAATATAACCTGTTCTGTCTGATTGTTTTTAATAGTAGTATATAGGTTTTCATGGTTTATATTTAGGTGTTTGATAACTAATTGAATTGTTTTTTAAATTGGATATATTTCTTTATTTACATTTCAAATGTTATTCCTTTTCCCAGTTTCCTGTCTATAAGCCCCCTATCCTCTCCCCTTCCACCATAAGGGTGTTCCACCCCATCCAACCCCCTTTAACACCTTACCCAAACATTCCCCTGCCCGGGGGCTCCAACTTTGGCAGGAGGACCAAGGGATTCCCCTTCCACTGGTGCCCAACAAGGCTATTTTCTGCTACATATGCAGTTGGAGCCCTGGGTCAGTATAGCCTTTGGATAGGGGTTTAGTCCCTGGAAGCTCTGGTTGGTTGGTATTGTTGTTCTTATGGGGTTGCAAGCCCCTTCAGTTCTTTCAATCCTTTCTCTAATTCCCCTGCGAAGCTAATTGTATTCTTTCTGGAGAAAACCGTCATAATAATCCCAGTACACACACACACACACACACACACACACACACACACACACAAAATTAAACCAACTAGCACAAGTCATATGTCATTTTACATAAGAAACAACATCAAATGAGAATGAATTACATCTAAATTTTATCAAAGAAGTTGCATAAATTGTGGTTAAACACATTAATGTAAACATTTCTTAAAATATTTTGATTAAATCTTATATTTATTTTTATATTTTGTTTTTGAGATTACAACATAGTTACACTTTTTAACCTTCTATTTCCTCCCACTGAACCCTTCCATAACCATCTTCTTGCTATCTTTTGAATTCCTGGCTTCTTTTTACATTGTTGCTGCATGTCACAATGAGAAATATATTCCTGGGAATAACACTCAACATATGAGATCACAGTTTTGCTCAGAGAGGAAAAAACCCCACTACAGAAAAGATACTGAGGAAGACAATCTGAAATAAAAAGATACTTCTACCAAGTTCTGTGAAAATACTCATATTATGTAAATTATTTGTAGTCCTCATTAAACTCTGAGGAACAAATTTTGTTCATTAAGCAGCGCAATATTCAAATTTGGGGAATCAAAATATACTCAAAATAACGGGAGTCACCATAAAATCAAAACCAAGCAAGAGCAATACTGAATGTGTACTGTAGGATTTAGACTGCAAAAGGGAGGCACTGATCAAAACAGTGTGCACACCAATGTTCAGGATGTGAACAGGAGGAGACAGCATCAGTAACAGTATCTGAACTTGTGTCAGCAATAGTACTTGTATCTGATAGACTTGGTAATTATTTGATGTAAAGAGAGAGAGGAATGCATTTATATTTTCTACCTTACACAAAAGTCAACTCAAAATATGCAAAAGAATCAACATAAGATATGATATGGAACCTTTAACAGAAATATAGATAAAATCCCAGTCACATGGATCTTACTAATGTGTTTTTAAGTATAACATCAGTCCTTTAATTTTGAATTAAATCAAAATTAAGATTAAATTAAATAGCTATTGAACAAAGGTTTAATGAATAGAGTAAAGAGACAACCTTCTGAATGAAAAAAGTATATCTATAAATCAAATCTATTTTTAATTAATATTTAATAAAACAAAGTAAAGTCTGAAAGCAAAATATAATCTTAATAAATGTGCAAGAATGTGAAATGATATGGACATACAGAGGTGCAAGGTGTGTAAAATTGTGTTCATTATGTTTATTCATTGAGAAAATAAAAATTACAGTGATAGACCACTTTATAATTCTTGAAGAATGTTTGATGGATCACAAAAAATAAGAGTAATTGGAGAGGATATGGAGAAGAGATAATTCCCATTAGTTCATGGGAGAGTGAGCAGGCACCCTCATTATAGGAAAAATGATGATCCTCAGAAAGACTACTAACAAGTGATTTTAGAATCTCACTTTGAAGTGTGCAATGAGATATATAAATTGTTTTTTTTTGTTTGTTTTGGGTTTTTTTTGTTTTGTTTTTTTTTTTTTTTTTTTTTTTTCTTTTTTTTTTTTCAGAGCCAGGACTGAACCCAGGGCCTTGCGCTTGCCTAGGCAAGCGCTCTACCGCTGAGCTAAATCCCCAACCCCTGAAATATATAAATTAATATATTAAATAGACACATGTTGCATATACATTGAAATAATTCTCACTACAAGAAGGAAAAATATATAAAGAACTAAAGTATTCAATGCTAAGGCAATGATGGAACAAACTTGTGTGAGGAATCAATCAATGTCAGACTTTACTTAAGGCCCACTCAAAGAGACAGAACCCATAACCAAATACTTCTGGAAAAACGAACAAAAACAAACAAATAAACAAACAAACAAACAAACAAAAACGCTCCTACTGATTTTCTGATATACACATGTATTGGTACCCTAGTTCTGGCATCATTAGGGAAGCTTCCTTTTGCAGCATATTGTTAAAAATGCAGAGACACACAAACAGACATTTTAAAAAGAGAAAGATATTGGAACACCCGGATCCAAATGAGATATCACTATGAAATCCCCCACTTCACACCTGAGGCAGAATGAGTGTAAGTGACAAATTGGATGGAAAACACCAAGAGAAAGAATCATAATAAAGCAAACCAGGAAACCTCCTATGAACTCATAAAGACTGAAGCAACAAGCACAGGGCCTACACAGGTCTATGCTAGGTCCCCTTATGTATGGTAATGTACAGTTTAGTGGCTTTATGGCACTCTTATGAACAAGTGGGTCTCTGATTCTTCTGCCTTCTGCCCTTTGCCTTCTATGGGTGTTCCTTATTTAATTTTGATGCAATATATTTTACTTATTTCATATACTTTATTGTGTCAGGTTTGGGTGTTATCTCTTAGAAGCCTGTTCTTTAATGAGAAACAGGAGTGATTCTGGATGGGAGGTAGTGTGAAGAGGAACTGGAAGGGGATAAAGAAGGGGAATATGTAATCAAGATTTATTGCATAAGGAAATATTTTAATAAAAGATTCAGTTTAAAATGTTCAGTAAAGACATGATAAAAATGTCAACATCTTGTAATCACAAAGGAAATGCATATTGAATCTATATTGAGATCTTTAGATTCCCACAGTCAGAATGGCAATCATCAAGAAAATAGAAACCAATGTACAGCTGTACCTGGGAAAACTCAATTTATATACTGTTGGTCAAATATGAATTGTTTCAACTACTGTGAAAATGTATTACTCTTAAGTAAAAGCTAAAGAAATAAAAACAAAAAAATGAAGTTGGGAGGGGATTAACTATTGTTTCCAATTATATGTGGAAGGAAGTAAAAGGCACCGTAAAATAGAGATGTGACTATGTTTCCAGTACAGCTACTCATGACAGCCCAGTTCTGGAATCAACATAGACACTCTTTAAAGAATGACCGGATGAAGAAAACGTTACGCACATACAATTGGCCATGAAAGAAAGCATGAAGATTCCAGAAAAATAAAAAAGAATGGTGACTGTTATGTTAATTTAAATATATGCTAAACTAAGAAAGATAAATACTGCATTTTTTAACTGTGCAATGCATAATTAGAAGTGAAAGTTGACTGTTGACTGTATGGTAAAAGGTGGGCTCTCAGAGAAAATAAGACAGGAGTTAGTGAGGATAACTGGGAAATTATTTAATTATTTTTATTTTATTAAAATATAATATATACAATAATGTCAAAATAAATGACTTTACTTTGTAGAGTAAATATGCAAAAGCACCACAAAGCTATTAATTTTCAAATTGACTATAACTCTTTAAATTCATGCCAATAAATACATGAAAGTCCTGACTTATTAACTTTCACTTGAGAAGTTGCTTCTTTATTTAATGCCTGTTACAGTGTTGCAAATGTATATAAAGTAACTCTAAAACTGTTGACAATGTAGACAGTTTAGAACCATGTACTAGATTACATTTATAAAATAATTTTTATCCAACATTAATCATACCATACTTAAAGTATATGGCTTTAGAAACAAAAATGTCTGATGTTACTGTTAGGAAATAGGCTTTACTTGAATTGCCTTAAGTACTTGCTGTCTGTATCAGTCTACTAAATAAATATTAAGATGTCCAAGCTTGTACTCTAATAACATTGCCAATATCACAGTGTATTTTCATAAAAAAATGACACTCAACAAGATTTACATTTCTCATAATGAAAAATTGGTGATAATTTTTTGCTGTAAAAATTATATAAAGCAGAATATATATGTATATATGTGTATATATGCATATGTGTATATATGTATGCGTGTACATATGCATTTGTACAAATACATATGTAACAACAGATAAGAAAGATGATGCTGTAAATTTGAAGATCACAAGCAGGGATATGTGGGAAGGTTTAGAGGGAAGAAAAGGAAGAAGAAATATTGCAATTATAATAAATGTGTAAGAAAACTTTAAAACTATTAAATAGAAAATATTTCTTTCAATAGCTCTATTTAAGGTGTTTCCCCTGGTAGAATGACTAGTTTCTGTGGGCAGTCCTTTATAATCATTCTCTGAGTGTAAAATTGCTACTAGCCCTAACCTAAGAATCTCGGAGGTACTTGATGACTGTGTGAGCATCGTTTACTTTTCCATTTGACTTTGTATTATTGCACAATTAATGGTGATGCATACATTAAGAGAAAGGTTGAACCAAGTTTGTTAATATAAGAGACAGTATAACATTTTTTATAGTTTTAAATTATCTTCTTGAAGAAGAGAAAAGCCCCGTGAAATATTTTCAGCTTTCATTGATATTTTATTGCTGCAAAAAGAAATTGTTATGTAAGTGAAATTTTTATAATTTTATTTCATCCATAGCTTGAGCCATCATTGCTCACTCCATGCTATTTTACAAAAGTCGTTGGAGGAAATGAAATGTACACATTTCTTCTCTAGGAATATTGATTTTGTGAATTTATGATGTTTTGGATAGAAGAGATTTGGACTGAAGGAGAAACTAAGGTATAATGCTGTTTCATACATGAGCTGCAAAGATGGGAAAACTGTTCTGTACTAGATATAGGTTATCTTTTATTTATTTATTCTTCATAATAAAATATATCCCAGCCACAGCTCTGCCTCCCTTCCCTCCTTGGAGTTCTCCCTTCTCCCCTCCCCTCCAGATCCACTGCTCCTCTGTTTCCCTCCAGAGAATAGCAGGACTCCTAGTTATATCAACCAATCTTGGCATAACATAATGAGAGATGATATATTATACCTTATGCTATTAATCTTTAATTACTTTTCTATTTTATTAATCGTTCCATTTTGTTTACATCTCAAGTGATATCCCACTTCCTGGTTACCCCTCCACAAACCCCCTATCCCTCTCCTCTTCCCCTCTGCCTCTATGAGGGTGCTCTCCCACTTACCCACTCTGTCCCACCCCACCGCTCCAGCGTGCCCCTATACTGGGGCATCAAACTTTCTCAGGAGCAAGGGCCTCCCCTTCTATTGATGTCAGACAAGACCATTCTCTGGTACATATGTGTTTGGAGCCATGGATTCCTCCCTGTACACTCCTTGGAGAAGGACACTACATACTCATAAAAGGAAAAATCAACCAAGATAAACTCTCAGTTCTGAATAACTGTGCCCTAAATGCAAGGGCACTCACATTTGTAAAAGAGATGTTACTGAAGCTCAAAGCACACATTGAACCTCACACAATTACAGTGGGAGATTTCAACACCTCACTTTCACCAATGGACAGATCATGGAAACAGAAACTGAACACAGACTCAGCGAATATTTTTAATATTATTAAAAATTAAGGGACTGGCCACCCAGTGGTTAAGAATGAGGACCAACTTTCAGTTCCCTCTGTTTACATTGTGGCACCCACCAAACATAACTCTAGTCTCTGAAGATTGGGTGCCCTCTTCATCATCTGTCAATTTGTACATGCTTTCGTGCTTATATATTTACACATAAACACATTACACAAATGTTTTCAACTCAGAAAATTTTCACAAAGCAACATATGAATATGTCGGGTTTTCTAAGTTAAATGACATTTTTATAAACAATATGACCCAAAATAATAACTGGATCATTTGCTCATTTCTATAAACTGTCATGACACAGCTGTTTCAGAGGCTGAATATTCTCCCACTTACAAAAAGCAGCAAGATATACAATGTGTGCAAACTGCTGTGAAGGAGAGAGCGACCGCTTTTCTCAGGTCTACCAAGTGGTGAGTACCTTAAAATTAGAAACTGCCGTGCTTTCATGTACAAATACAGAATTGTTGGTCTATTATTTTTTAAAAAATTGTGAAAATTTACTGACTCTTAGGTGTTTAAAGTTTATCTCAAAAACAAAGTCTGTCACCATCCGTTTATATATTTTAAATCAAGAAATTATAAAAAATAACTGAATACATGAAGATCCCTTACTATGTCCCAAGGTTTATCTTCTGATATAGAATTTTAATTCACATTGCTGTGTTAGTTGAAACACATTATAGTAAGCCAACATATATGTTTTATTATGCATCATTTTATTTTGTGATTTTTTTCATTTTATTTTTTTATTAACTTGAGTATTTCTTATTTAAATTTCAAATGTTATTCCCTTTCCCGGTTTCCAGGCAAACATCCCCCTAATCCCTCCCCATCCCCTTCTTTATGGGTGTTCCCCTCTCCACCCTCCTCCCATTGCCGCCCTCCCCCCAACAATCACTTTCACTGGGGGTTAAGCAATTGGTCAACTGCGAAAAATTCCTCATAATAGGCATTACAGTTACATTTTCACATTTAGAATCTGTCTCAAAAGAAAATTGATGAAGACAGCAATGAGGTAACTTTGTTTATGACAAGGAAGCAATGAACAGTGTAAACATTTCAGATGTTAGTCCCCAGGCACAAGTATCTCCATGGTCCAGCCATTGTTACTGATTAATTTTACAGACTCACATTCCTATACAAACTTACCAGTAACTCTACATCTTGTTGAAAATTATTTCCCTTTCGTTATGACAGACAGGTAGTTGCAGTTCAAAGAGAATCAGAAAGACAGCCAATTCCTAATGTCTTTCATAGTCTTTAAATATCCCTATGGTTATTCGAGACAGTACTGAGTTTGGGACCAGCTATGCTAAAGCATCAGTGAGAATACACAGTCAATTTGACCATCACAACTTTCATAAAAATACCAGCAAATTGGTTCCATTTTTAATTCACCAGTCACCTTGGCTTCGAAGTTGTGTCAGAGGTTTTTCGTAATTGAAAAAGCAGAGTTACTTTTATGAGATGAGAAAATATGACATTTAAACCACCAGAGACAAAATGAAGTTAATGAATCAAGTATAGAAAGGTTTATCCCAAGAGTGAATGTGACATGTAATTATTAGCATTCTGATCATTCTGCTACCCTTTCAAAACAAAACAAAACAAGCAAAAATCCCTTTATAGTCACAATATAAAACTTTAACACAGTTTTGTTCATAAAGGAATGCTGTGCCTGTGTGTGTGTGTGTGCATGCGTGCGTGCGTGTGTGTGTGTGTGTGTGTGTGTGTGTGTGTGTGTGTGTGTGCAAGAGAAAGAAAGGGAGGATGGGACAGGAGGGAGAGAGGAAGAGAGGAAGGGAAGGAGGGAGGGAGAGAGAGAGAATAATTGAGTCATTGAGTTGTGGGTTAACAATTACTTAGATGTACTATGGCAATAACTGCCATTGACTATTTTGAACTTCAGATGTATACATGAATGAATACATAGCTCAGTGGTAGATCTCTTTTTTGAAATGGAGAAAGGTCCTGGATTAAATGTATAGCATAGGAATGCAAGGATTTGGAAACTAAGCATGGGACCCCACCCACCCACCTCCCCCCTGCTCCAAATATGCCACATAATAAAATTACATAGTGTGCTCTAAAGTTAAAATCCTACTGATATCAAATAATGAACTTCTCCACATTCTGTGTTGTCATTCTGAATATCTGGATAGTTTTATAATTTATAGTTTATATCATGCATTTAATATGTTTTTTCTTTTAATTTTGAAACGTTTTCCTCAGTAACCATGTCACTATGTGTCACTGGCACTGGTTATCCATAAGGAACTCTTCACCTTTAAGAATCTATTTTGAACCACTGAGAATTTCATTTTTAAATCATTCATTGAAATGTCATGACTTGATGTCCTGCTGTCCTCGCGCTCACCCACTCAGCTATAACAGTGCAGAGGGAGTCACTGAAGAAGAGACTGGATGACCAGAGTACAGGCAGCACAGACAACTCAATAAAAATGTCTTCAGAGGTGGAGACCGCGGAGGCGGTAGATGAGTCAGAGAAGAACTCTATGGCATCAGAGAAGGAAAACCATTCCAAAATAGCAGACTTTTCTGATATTCTGAAGGAAGGGACAAAGGAAGCAGATGACCGGGCAGAAAATACCCAGTTTGTCAAAGACTTCTTGAAAGGAAACATTAAGAAGGAGCTATTTAAGCTGGCCACCACTGCACTTTACATACTCAGCCCTTGAGGAAGAAATGGATTGCACTGATCAAGGACATGGAGTACTTCTTTGGTGAAAACTGGGAGGAAAAAGTGAAGTGCTCTGAAGCTGCCCAGAAGTATGTGGATCAGATTCACTATGTAGGGCAGAATGAGCCAGAGCGTCTGGTGGCCCATACTTATTCTACTTACATGGGGGAAACCTTTCAGGGACCAGGTACTGAAGAAGGAGACCCAGTGGGCCCCTTCACGAGGGAAGGGACCTAGTTCTACCTGTTTGAGCATGTGGACAATGCTAAGCAATTCAAGCAGTTCTACCGCACTAGAATGAATGCCTTGGACCTGAATTTGAAGACAAAAGAGAGGTTGTAGAGAAAGCCAACAAAGCCTTTGAATATAATATGCAGATATTCAGTGAACTGGACCAGGCAGGCTCCATACCAGTAAGAGAAACCCTAAAGAATGGGCTCTCAATACATGATGGGTAGGGAGATGTATGTAAATGACCCTTTAATGCTGCTCAGCCAGACAAAGGAACCCTGGGAGGCAGCAACTGCCCTTTCCAGACCTCCATGGCCTTGCTGAGGAAGCCTAACTTACAGCTCATTCTAGCTGCCAGTATGGCCTTGGTAGCTGGACTTTTAGCCTGGTACTACATGTGAAGGGCCTGTCAAGTTGTTCGCATCCTATCTCAACATCCTACCACTTGTTCCTTCCCCACCTCCACCTCTGCCTAGAACTACCACCTCAGGTGACATTTTTAATGTTGGGTTTGAGAAAATGAGCAACCAATAAAAGACAGACCCAAGAAAAAAAGTCATGATTTAAGTGGCACTGGGACACCTAAAGTCACACTTTGTGCTTCATACATACTTTCTTTCTCTATTTCAACACTGAATTCTAGCATAGTAAAGGAGAGCTTTAATGTTGGCAAATCAAAATTCTTGAAATGTGTATATGGCAAACATTAATAAGTGATGAATGGCATCTTTTTTAATTTTCCTCTTTCCCATCTTGAACTAAGAATTGTATTTTAATGCTCATAACTATTTTTTGGTAAAATAACTAATTCTAATATTAAGACCAACTTGATACCCAAAGGATCCATCAGAATTGTCTTAATGTCACAAATTATGATTAGAATCTCCTAGAACCCATTCACATTTATTCAACTCATGAAAAACAATGATAAAATATTGTGAGCTGTTAGGCCTGAAATGTGGATATTGTGATATAACATAGATAAAGCTACAATGAATCTTTAAAATCATGACATCTATCAGTAAACTATTATTAGCTTTAGATTTTGTAGATGTTTATTTTAAATACATACATTTTTAACAATAGTAGCTATTTTACCAAATTAATTTTATAATTTTGTAGTTTTTGTAAAAACTAATTTTTATACATTTGATAGAATGAATCACAGAGAAGAGTTCTATCTATTGTCTTTAAAATCTGTCTTCTTTAGCCACTGCAGAGTAGCTGAATTTTATTATTTTGAACCATTGGACCATGTTTAGGCTACAACAAATTAAATAACTATAAGCATCTTCAGAGAAGGCACTTCTGTTGAAAAGTTGGCATAGTCCTAGTTTCATTGAATGTTTTGGCAAAATTTAAATTGCATTATGTGAAAAATTCTGGCAGTATTTACTGGAATTTTGTGAACTATATCAAGAAATCAGCACTGGCAAATAGATAGCTGGAACCATTTGCTTTTTCTAAATAGGACAGTGTGTAAGCTGGAGATCACAGAAACCCAGTAGATGAAGCAGGTGGGAGACAGACTCAGAACAGGAAGGTGCCAGCTGATCAGTCCCACCAAGATTTTATTATCTAACCAGAAACACATTTTGTTGATATTGAGACTTCTTCCTCTGGATTAACTTCTGCCAACTGGATACAGTTCAATGCACATAATACGTAACTATACAGATGCAGGTAACTGATTGGCAATATATACTATTCTTCTCCAAATATTTTCTCTGCACATAAGCCCAGATGACCATGCCATTTGATTTTCCTCTTTATGTAGGACAAATTAGAAATACAAGTTTGTGCTTTCTTCACCAAATGTGTCTTTACACCTTTCCAAGAAGCCAAATTTTCCTGGGAACTATTAGATTGCTTTAGCAAAAGTAGTGCATTCTACAATAGATGATGTAGTATGGCACTTACCAACTCATAACTAGAATAATTTTGTGATTCTTTTTTTCTGGTCCCTAAAGATAGAAATAATTTGCAAATTTATTTCTTAGGACAGGAAAGACATGATGAGAGAGAGAGAGAGGGGTGGGGAGAGATCTCATAGAGTATTTGTAAGGTTGAGGAAAGAAATGGTTATTTTAAAAGTAACTTACACAGATGAGCTACTAAAAAATATGATAGATTTGTTCTGTTGAACATATAATATCCTGAAGAACAATCCTGAATATTTAAACAATATTTTCTCCTGAATCTAATAGAATTGATTTTTTTCCAATTGAAAAATGACAAATCCATCCAACTCCCCTTGCCTTCTAAATCTATTCAGTGGATCCATCAGTTTCCTTTTTAGAAAAGAAACTCCAGGAGGCAACAGCCAAGCAGGATAAAGCAAAATACACAAGATAAAGCAAATTAACAAGGGAGTCCAGACAAAGCAACTTAGGATGAAGAGTCCCAAGAAACAGAAAAGATTCTACACATGGTTCCACTTTTTTAGAGTTCCACAAAACACCAAGTTCATGGTCAACATATGGCCTGGTTCACACACCATGGAGTCTAAATCTTTGCTGTTTCAGTCTCTGTGAGACTGCATGATCTCAGTTGATTCACATGATTCCTCCCACTTTTTGTGATTTTTTTTCTTTTTCTGGTCCCTTGATAAGACCTTTAATTTGGAACATAATTTGTCTGTATTTATTTCTGGAAGCATCAAGAAGACTAGATAGGTCCCACATGTGATAGAGTATTATATGAAGGCAGGACAACATGATAGAGTCAGCTTTTCTCTGGGAAGTCACAGGAGATCAGGGAGACATGTGGGCAAACAACAGCTAAGTCAAAAACATTATCCATTGGTTTATTTTACTTTTTATTTTTGATTTTTAAAATTCATTATTTATCATCTGTCTGTCTGTCTGTCTTTCAGTTTTTGTTCTGTGTATTCTTGATTGTTCTTTCTCTAGACCATGCTTTCATAGATTTGTGTTTGTTCTGTTTCTTTTGTTTTTGTTTGTCTGTTTGTTTGTTTTTGTACTTCCTATTTTTTAATGATTAACTAATCAAAATATTCTTCAAATACATTGCTCTTTGATGGTAAGGTTATGAATTTCATTGATGTTTTTTGATTGTGCTTTTAACAAATACTTCATATGTAAAATGACCCCACACTTTTCTTCTTCCATCAAAGCATACAGAGTTCTGAAAAGTAGAATACTTCATTTTTAGTGTCATAGGTGTCGTGTGTCTTAGAGAATTACTTAGACAAGTATAGCACCATTTTAGGTCTACTCGTGAATGTTTAATATAAAGTCTTCTAAGTCAAACCTGGAGGGGTCTATGTATTTTCAAAAACTGTAATTTTGGAGAGCAAATGTTTTATGTTTATATGTTACACATTGCTCTTTGTTATCTAATTGGCTTCATTTGTTGACAAACATAGCTTACTTTCAAGTCTATGTTTGATAGGGACTGAAGAGAAACAGAGTCGACATGAAATACAACAGAGGTGGTTAAAATCGTTTGTAAGTAGGAGCTGGCTTAGAAAATTAAAAAAAAAAACTGTCAGTTTTATATTACACAAAGGCAAGGCTCTGGAAGTATATTGGGCAAAAAAATAGATAGGAAACTCAAAAAGCATGTATGCCCTGGAAAGCTGTCAATCAGGAAGAATCTTGATGCGTGCATGATAGTCAATTCTTGGCATATATAGTTGGACGCATAAACAAAGTCATCACGTCTATAAATGCCAACTCTGTTTTAAACTACTGTCCCAAAACAAACAGAAGGCAATTTAATGCCAACGCATGACCATTCCATTTTCAATAAATTTAAAATGTAAAATTCATATTTATTGAAGCAAAGAAGACAAATGAAAAAGAAATCTTTTCAATTATATCAAACAGTCAACTTCTATGTTAATTTAGAAAGATGAGAGCTCTTATTGCCTAGGCTCACCCATTTGCCAATATTTTTGATTTGTTATTTCACCCTAATGTTTACAAAAAAAAAAAAAAAAAAAAAAAAAGGCATTACAAAACTGTCTTGGTTCAAATTGCTACACAAAATTAAGTGGGGTGAATTCTTAAACATTTAGAACTTTTTCTAAATATTTGTTTTATTTTTAATATGTGTGTATGCATAGGTGTCTTTACATAAGGATTTGCTTGTCGGGTCAAGTGTTTGCAGAAAGGTCAGGTGTTGAGTTCCTTGGATTAGGAGTCACAGGCTAATGTCAGTGCTGCAAGCTGAACTCCAGTCCTCTGGAAAAAGTGTGTCTCTTTAACCACTGAGTCATTCGTTCTCCAACTCTGAATTTTTTTTAAAAGTTTAAATATCCAGATTTTAAGAATAATTTCTGAGATATTTAATTCCTTTAACATTAAGAAAAACTAGTTGGTCTGCCAATGCTGTGCTTATAAATTGTTGTCCTAAGTTCTTGTGAATTATCACATTTTCTTAATTAGAGGTTTAGATTTTTCTTCAGATGAATGGAAGAGCCTATACTTTTCATTTATTTAGGAATCTTGTGACCAAGCCAGTCAAGATTCAGGGTCTCAAGTGAGGGAGTGAGGATTGAAAAAGAAAAACAGACAAAACTATAACAGGACTCCTGCCCTACTGAGGCTGAAACAGCTTTATTTCTCTCCAGCCTGCTTTTATATCATTCTAGGTGTATCTAAACCACATGGTCCTTTCTCAGATTAAAGACAATGTAATCAAGCAAAGCAGTAACCAAGGATATAAAACAAGATAGTAATTAAGTAAACTGGTAACCAAAGAGATCTCATAAGGTAGTAATTTGGCATAGCAGCAAGTAAAAGGATCACATGAGGTAGTCATTCAACACAGTGGTAAACGAAGTCCCATGGTCTCTGTTCCTCATATTCTTTTCTGAGCCTGCTTCCTTGTTGAAGCCCAGGGACAAATGCTACATTCCTAAAAGCAGCACCGAAAGCTCTCAACGAACTAAGCTGTAACCACTGTATCAATTTACTGGCAGGCAGTCCCCTAAATGGTTCCTTTTTCTTAACCTCAGTAAAAGTTTATCTTTATTAAAATCACTGGGGCAAAAAAAAATAGTGAGTACATTAAAAATTTCAGGAGGCCATATGAATAGAATCTTAAAATATGTTTAAAAGGTAGGAAAAACCTGAATATTTAACCAGAAAGTTACTTTTTTTGTTATCAAAAGTTGAGACTTTGAAGTTGGGGATAGAAATGAGCTTTTAATCCAGAACACGCATTTCTTGCCTCCAGGAGAGAACTCAGACCTATTTTAAATCAATTCTGCAATGCAATTTCCCATTAGAAAGTTAAGTTTGATTTCTTCTATGACTTCTGCTATGCTCTAGTGGCTATATTTTCTAATCATGAGGGGATATAAAATATATTTCCATTACATCTTCAGTGTATCAGCCCTTCCTTATCATTCACTGACAGAGCCTTCTCCCATGATACAAACTAGTCACTGGGTGGTAAAATGGTCACAAATATTCTCAAGACAATTACTTTAAATCCAAACATTTCATAAAACAAACACACATTTCAGATAAATTCAAAAGTATTTATTGCTGGATTGACGTCTACATTTTTAATCCGTGGGTAATATATGTGTATTCATTCATTTTAAATTTAAGAATTAGGCATTTTAAGGTTAATGGTCATAACTTAATATCGATATTGATAAAGTGGATAAATAACTTTATTAAGGATTGGGAATACTTGAGAGTGTTTGTTAATCAGTCCTGAAATTATGTCTTAAGCTTTTATAACTCAACTATCGACACTTTCATTTGATTCCTATTCTCCTCTCTAAAAATCAAATCATTTTCTGTGAGTCATACAAGTAATACTTTATGACTGAATACATGGGAAAAATTGAGAAAGTCAAAATTAAATAATTTTACTGCACCAATGGCTTATTTTATGATATACTCATTTAGGTTTAATTCAGGATGCTTCTATGAGTATTTTCTTTGTCTATACATTATTCTTCTATGATAAAATTATTGTACTCCAAAAAAATTTGGCCAAAATAATTACGGAGCTAATTATTTTTATCTTACTTTACTGGCAAGGCCATGCTATTTTGTACCACTTCACATGTACCAAACCACCGTATATTTTGATCAAAGATCTTAATGATGAAATACTACAGAGAGCAAGTATTCTTGTTCTTTTTTGTGTACATCACAAATCCCTTCCCAGAATATATTTCCTAAAGAAGACGCTGCCAATGACTGGGTATGAACACTGAACCACGTGAAGGTATAACGTCAAGAAAGCCTGGTTAAGTACTTCCTATTTGTTTAGTGATGGTAATGACTTCAGAGTATTTTCGTGTCAATTGTTAATTCATGAGAGGAGATATTTCTCTCCTGACGTGGAAAAATAATGTATAAATATTAAAATGCTTTAAATTACCGCACAAAACCTACTTTCAAATTGTTGCTGACTAGAGTTTAATAAACATTCCTTTCTTTCTTTTTTATTAATCATTCCATTTGTCTACATTTCAAATGATATTCCACCTCCCAGTTACCCCTGCACAAGCCCATCATCTGGAAATCTCCCTCTCCTCCCTCCTCTTTGCCTCTATGAGAGTGCTCCCCAACCTATCAACCCTTTCCTGCCCCACCCTTCCAACATCCTCTTATGCTGCGGCATCAAACTTTCACAGGTTCAAGGGCCACCCCTCCCATTGATGTCAGACAAGGCCATCCTCTGCTACATATGTATTTGGAGCCATGGATTCCTCCTTGTACACTCCTTGGTTGGTGGTCTAATCCCTGGGAGCCTTGATTGGTCTAGCCAACTGATATTGTTCTTGCTATGGGTTAGTACCCACTGCCCGTCAGCTCCACCAGTCCTTAGTTTAGTTCCCAACCAGGGTCCCTGAACTCAGTCTGATGGTTTGCTCCAAGCATCCACATCTGCATTGGTCAGTTGCTAGCTGAACCTTCCAAGAAGCAGCTATGCCACGTTCCTCTCAGCAAGTGCCTCTTGGCAATGGCAACATTGTTGGGTTTGGAGTCTGCAGTCAGGATGGATTCCCAGGTGGGGCAGTCCCAGGATGGCCCTTCCTTAAGGTTACCTCACTCAGGATAGGTTACTTCAATCAAGATGACATTTTCTAGTTACATTCACTTAATTCATAAGGTCATTGTTTTAAATAGCTGAGTAGTAGTCCACTGTGTAAATGTACCACATTTTCTATATTTATTCTTCTGTTGAGGGACACCTGGGTTGTTTTGGATTCCTTTCAAGATCTGTATCCTCCTCATCATTTTAGGCTGTGCGATGGAGAGAAATGGCAAACTTGAAGGTTAAAGTGAATGAGAATTTTATAAAATATATGTTATTGTGTAATATAAAGATGGATTATCAAAATTATTTTTCATATTTCATTAGTTTCATACTTTATTGAGTTTATAATTTTATCATTTCTTTAATACTCTTTTCTCCCATGGAAACATTCCCACCTTGTTCTCTTACAAATTCATGCTTCTGTTTTTACTAATTATATATACAGTTGAAATATATATCGATGAAATATATGTAGTTGAAAAATATGGGGTTGGGGATTTAGCTCAGTGATAGAGCGCTTGCCCTAGCAAGCGCAAGGCCCTGGGTTCGGTCCCCAGCTCCGAAAAAAAGAAAAGAAAAAAAAAAAAAAAGAAAAATATACTATGAAAATATCTATATCTATGTACATATATCAACAATTGTACTAATATATAGGAGTATATATATATATGTGTGTGTGTGTGTGTTATAGAGAAAATGATAAATATGTACTTCTCACTCTTCATTATCTGTAGTGTAAAAAAACATTTAACCCAAAATCAACATTAGAAATATAAAATACTCATACATTACTATTATGCCAAAGTTCTGGGAATATAATAATATGGCTAGAAATGTGCAAGTTTCAAAGATATGAACTCAAAACACAGTCAGAGCAGATTTGCACACTAGCATGGCCAAATTAATTAGCAACAGTGTTAGCAGAATGCACATGTAAGGGCTTTAAGTGTGATCATAAACTACTTGTTTCATGACGCCTTTACTTCCCATCTAAGTTCAGTAAATCATCCTATATCCTTCCAAACAACTTATTATTTCTAGAATCAGAAATATTTTCTCTTTATTGCCACAAAACTTTTACATATAAATGATTTAAACATGAACATAGCCACTCCAAACAACTCCTTATTTCAGACACGAAACTACGAACATCAGAAGGCCACATCAAGTTAGGTAATTAAGTTGTGTTGTGAAGGGATTGATGAGTTACAGTGACATTAAATTAGGACTGAGCTTCTCCTGAGCATAATTAATGACTAGTTAATAAATAGAACTTTAACTTTAGAAGCAAACCAAGACACATAAAAGCAAAGACACATTAGGTTTAGACATAAAACAAAGCTTACACGACCTATCTTTCAAACTCAGTTTTACTATAAATGGCTGTCTAAACATCCAATCTCAAGAATCTAATGTAACATATCCGATGGAGGTTAAAGTAAAATTAGAAATTCTGGTTCAATAAAGCCTGAAAAAATTATTGAGTACAGTAGTCTCCATGTGAAAAATTTTTCCATTAAGAAAATGATAGAGAACTGCACACAAAAAAAATCAATTCACTTAATTAGAAAAATAATAATACAAAGTTTACAGTAGTTAAAATATGCAAGCAAAACATGAATTTCTGGGTCAATTTAAATGAAAAAAAACTTTCCACCTATCAAAAAAAAGTCTTTCAGTGTAATGAAGAGAAAAAGAACATAAGTCCCTAGGTAAATATCCTAACTTATTCTGAAATAGAGTGGGCAAAATGACTTTAACAACATCAAAAAATAACAGCTTTATTAAACTTCAACAAAGGGATTTAAAAATTAGCTGTAAGAACTGTTTAAACTGTCTGAAGAGAGGACTCAAGAGTTTAGAGCACGGACTAATATTTCCAATGATACAGCTCTGGGCTCCATCACACCCACTCATATCAGCGCTCCTCCTTCGACGATTTCAACTCCAAATGATCTGACTTTTTTGTTTGGCCTCCACGGGTACTACATTAACATGCACAAATCAGAACACATATTGTAATATAATGTTTTAAATAAAGCTGTGTACTAAGTACACTCCTTCACTTCCAATAGAATTATTCAGATTGAGGGTGGTGCTTTAAATGCTTGGACATAAGGTGTGGCACTATTGTAATATAGAAGTGTGATTTTAAAGGTAGATTCTTAAAATGTTGAGACTTTATTAATGAAGAAATTTACTGCCATAGAATGGATTTCAAAATGTCTAATTTATTTTTTTAATCTGAATAAATTCATGATAAGGTCATTCTGCTAGTTTATTCTGATGTTTTAATTTCAGTGTACTTTCTTGTCTTTATTTCATACCAGTAAAATTTTGTTTACTTTCCATTGTATATTAAAAGAACAGATGAAAGAATAGTGAATAGATTTATTAGAATCAATTAATCAATTAATAACTAAAAACATCTTACAGTGCTTTTTAGTATACAGAATGATACAGAATGATTTTCTCTGGTAAATGATAACTCTCTGGCTCAGATAAATAATAATAGACTTAAGAATAAAATACAAATCTTTCACTTTCTTGTTCAGGTTGTTTCTTCCATGTTTACTTGTTCAGTGAATATGTAAGTAAAATGTACCTAAGATATGGAATGTAAGATTTTTGAAGTATTTTATTTGTGTTTACAAGAGATACATGAATTAAAAAAGTACAAAGGATTTTATATTCTCAATGCATATACAACTTTCAATATGTTCTGATTAAAGGAGTATTTATCCCTAACACTAAAGAACATTTGGACATGTATCTTTCAAACAAAATATTGATGGTTATCAATCAGAAATTGTATAGATTATATCAGATAAGTTATATAATTTTATGATTATGTTATTGTCATGTTTCCAAAAATCTATGAAATAATTTATTTTCAAAAATGTTAGTTGTAAGTACATACTTAAATTACAAAATTCAAAATGGAATGGGTGGATAGTTATTAACGCAATAGAAATGTGGTTAATGTTATATTTATATGCTTGTAATTTACATATAATAATTTTACATTTATAAATAAAAGACATATTTGTTAATTACAATAAAGTTAAATAATAATTTGTATAAATATAAAATATATAGATACAACACTTGATGTTGTAAGTATTCAAAAATAAGATATTTCATTTTTGGGGTTGGGGATTTGGCTCAGTGGTAGAGTGCTTGCCTAGGAAGCGCAAGGCCCTGGGTTCGGTCCCCAGCTCAGAAAAAAAAAAGAACCAAAAAAAAAAAAGATATTTCATTTTCATGTGGTGTCTGATGAGGCAAAATTAATAACTCTCTCTGAGTCTGACTCTTCTGCTTCTGTCTCACCTCAGCACATACATAAGGGCACAAACACAGCAAATAAAGCATATGCAGCCGAAAACCATTACTTTATACAATGTACAAGAAGAACACATGACTGGAATTTTGACATTTTAGTTTTTATTCATCCAAGACTGATGTAGACAAATCCCATTCGACTTTTCAAAATTAATTATTTTTAATTTATAACCCATATGCTTCTTTTTGTAAGACTGAAAAACTTGGCACATTTATTAAAATGACAGTCAGCCAAATACATTGCAAAACATAACAGTAACCCAAATAGCTTTATTCATTTTAACTAGAAATTTAATGTTAACTGATAAAGAAGTGCATGACATCATGGGCTGGAGAGATTGCTCAGCCAATAAAGATTAGGCTTAAAACCAAAAGTGTAAGAAGGACATACGCAGTGTCAATTATTGGCCCTTACATTTATAAGTTCAGTTCACTAGCCCTCTGTAGAATGTGACTCGTCTATTGCCAATGATACATAGGCAGTTTCCATTGTCTATGTAGGCTAGCAGATGCCACTCTGGTTAATACACTGAGTAATCATTCATGAAGGGTAATGGCCCGTTGGGTGGTGGGCAAAGTGACAGAATGAGAAAGATTTAGTCCTGACCCTCCTTTCACCTTTCCACCTATTTCATGTTAATGACAAGAAGATCAGTAGATTAAAACTGCTCAGCCATCAGTCTCTAAAACTGTTTGTTCTGACTATAATTTATGGTCATGGTTACATAAGCGGCACTGCCAAATCTCCATAATTATTACAGAGATTTAACTGAGCACAGAGAATGAATGTTGCTGCAATCTAAACCAAGACCACATATTATTATACTCAGCCTGATGAACCATTGATTTGTGTGATGAGTTTCCTATGAAAAAATTAGAATAGCATGACGAAAAAAGCAAAGAGAAATTGACTGTTTAAAGTTAGAGAATTAGTTTTTCTTTTATAATATAATTTAGTCATTTAAGTGCAGTTAAGGCTTTTTAACCCATCACCTGTTTTATCAGAGACATGCTATTTCCAAAATTAAAACAAAATTAGATATGTGATGATGTGTTTATTTTGATGCGTGTGACATACTGTATTAAAATAAGTTATTAACTGTGTATCCTCATGTTTAAATTGTCATATAGGAACTGGGAATTATTTAAAAGCTTTCTTATATTTAAATAAATGTTATTTTAAATTGTGTGTGTAGGGGGTAGCGTGTGTGTGTGGGCTGTATGTGGGTATGTGTGTGGGTGTGCACATTTGTGTATGTATAGAAGTATGTACCTATGTGAGTGCAGGTGCTTGCAGAGTTCAGAAAAGGGTGTCAAATCCCATAGGTCTGAAGTTACAGGCAATTTTGCACTAAGTGATAATAGAATTTGTTGATCTTTGCATTAACACTCTGTACTTAACCTCTAAGACATCTCTCTAGAAATACAAATTATTATTTTGATACTTGATTGCTGTATTAGTAGTTTTATTCAGTTTCCATGGATAAGACTATAAATAACACTAATGTTTTTCAATAATTACTGAATTCAAACACTAATTGGAACAAATGTTAGATTCATGAGCTTAGATAAATTATTTAAATTGTCTTATAATTTCTTTGGTGTGAAACAATGTCTCACCATTACATTAGAATAACTACATTGTTTAAACAAAATAATATGAACAGAGAATTTGAATAATAGTCCTTTTCAGGTTTCAATTGGCTTTTGCTTTTATATTTAGTTACTCAAACTTCCCAATGCGATTACCAATGTATGCAAATGAACATTTGCCTAGTCAGTCAAATACAAATATCATTAAATTGCCCTTTTGGAAGATGCTCCACTGGACATAGAACTGCCTCCTAGTTTACATAATTTAGAGTATTAGAAAACAGGATTCAGATACATAACTACCTGAATTCCCAGGATATAAAGACATTGTTTTCCTCAGAAGACAGAGAGTGAGATAAACACTTATGACCAAACTCTTTCCTTTCTTCTTTTAGTTCATTGATATGAATCAATTTATGTGAGAGGGTTTTCGCCTTTATCTTCATGTCAGAAGTCACTTCTTAAATCATTATTTTTCTTTTTTAATATTTAAAAGAATTTAAAATTTAAATATATTTTGATCATATTCATCCTGTCTCCGAAGTATTTCCGGATCCTCTCCCCTTTCCTACCATTTCAACTTGAAGTTCTTTCTCAGAAAGACAAATAACAAATAAAAAACGCAATTGAGCAACAAAATACACCAAGACAAAGAAAACAAAATAACTCCATTCCCAATCAAATAAAAGCACAGAGAAGGAGCTTAGTTGAAAAATCAAAATTATGTACCTATGTGTGAGTTAAAGGAAAAATGATGGAAAAATGAGAATTAGATACATTTTGTGTTGTCAAAATACACATGAAAGTCTGAAAGACAAACTTATTACTGATCAGTGAGAAAATACTTTTTTAAATCTATCTTTGACATAGACCTATATTTTCTTATATCCTTTCTCCTTTGTTATTTGACATGACGAATATGGACTTTTAATATCACATTTTATTACTTATTCATCAAAAATTAAAAGGACTTTATATCTTTGCTTATTGTCTTATCCTGATTTATTTTCTTTATAAATCTGTTGGGACTTCTGGAAGGATCCTGTAATTGGAATGTGGGTATTATATTGTTTTTCTAACATATGTTTTGTTTGATAAGCATTGACTTATTTGTGATCAGTGATCAAGCTGAATGGCTGAACTTCCCAGAAAGTCATGTCTATAACAATCATCTGATCTTTGTTGTACAAAGTCTGGTAAGTTAACCATGGTGGACAGTAGGGTGCTAACATGAAATTTGTGTCTTCACTTAAGCATAGGGGGATGCTGGAGTGAGGGGAGGGAGTGGATGGGTTGGTGGAGGAGCACCATCATAGAGGCAAACTGGGCGGGGAGAGGACAAATGGCATGGGGGGTTGTGGAAGTGTAAGAAAGATGTAAATGACAGGAATGGTTAATAAAAATAATCATGATGAAAGCATGACTACTGTTAACTTCATCTTGGGTAATATTCTGGGAGATAACAAATCTCCTTTAGGGTGAGACTTCAGGGATAGCCTTCTCTATAGAAACAGTTTCAACAATGAGGAACTTGTGGTACTAGTGTTGGAACAATTAAATCCAAAACTTGTCAAAAAGCAGCATCTTGCTTTCTTTTGACTTTGGGCCAAAGCATAATATGGCTTTCTTGCATCCTTAATTTTCAAACAACTATAGTGTATTTATTGTTTTGACTTATATTTCTATTATTTTAAATTAATATTTTACCCTTCCTTTTGAGTATTTAATAATAACAATATTTTGCTTCTAATCTAAAACTTGAGAATTGGCAGAAGACAACTTATATACTACTGCAGTGTTGTTCTGGTTCACAGTCCTTTTTAAAGGCCATTTTATCTCACCATTAGCTGTGCTTTCTGTCTTTGTATGTACAACTTTACACTAATAGTAACATTTCTCACTTTTTCTTATCTTACAATACTTAATTATTTACTTTTGAGTTTATAAGTAGCAGTTCTGCTTTGCTTTTCGTTGCTCCAAACCCTCCCCCATGCATCTCTTTCAAATTCACATGCTCCTTTTTCATCAACTGTTGTCATATGCATACCTCTATCTACATATAAGTACATATTCCTAAAGATAGCTTGCTCAGTCTATATAATGCTCCTCTGTTCATTTTGCAGATTGATCTTTTGTTATTAGACAATGAACCAGTGTGACTGTCCCTGGTTAAGACTATTCCTCCCAGGATCAATATTCCTTTGTCCTCTGAATTTTACTTATTCCCTTTTTCATGGAAAGATCTGCTGATCCCACTGCATCCTAAATGTACTAGCTTTTTTCCATTTCATTTTGATCAAATCTGTATTTTAAGCTTTATTTTGTTGTGTAGTTGTATATTTCCATTCTACACTTATGTGTCCAATTTTTATATTTTATTCTGTCCTATATGGCAGTTAAAAAGTTATGTATCTATGTTATCCTATAACTTTTAAATAATTTAGTTGTCTCGTGTTCTGTAATACAATATTATGACACCAAGGGAAGCATCACCTTTGACATTTTTTATTTCCTTTTCAATTATCTAATTTTCTTTTATTCTTTAATCATTTTTATAGAGTCCAGAATTCATCCCCCTCTAGGTCTACCCTCTGACTGTTCCACATTCCATACCTTCCCCCACCCCCATCTCCAAAAGGATAAAGGATGTTCCCACACCCACCCCACCAGACCTCCCCACACTCTGGGGCCTCCAATCTGTTGAGGATTAGGTGCATCTTCTCTGACTGAGTTCAGACCTGTCAGACCTCTGATGTATATGGTTTGAGGGCCTCATAACAACTGGTATATCCTTCCAGGTTGGTGGCCCAGTGTCTGAGAGATCCCTGGGATCCAGTTTAGTTGAGAATACTGGTCTTCCTGTAGGGTCTCCCTTCTCCTCAGCTTCTTCCAGATTTACCCTATTCAACTACAGGGATCATGAGCTTCTGTCTATTGGTTGTGGGTAAATATCTGCATCTGAGTTTTTCAGCTGCTTTTTGGGTCTTTTGGAGGGTGCCATGATATGCCACTTTTTTGAACACACCATAGCATCAGTAATAATGTCAGGCCTTGGGTCTGCCACATGAGCTGGATCCCAATTTCAGCCTGCCATTTACCCTCCTTTTCCTCAGGCTCTTCATTTTTGTTCCTGAAGTCCTTTCAGACAGGAACAATTATGTGTCAGAGGTTTTGACTGTGGGAACACAACCCTCTACTTAATGCATCGTCTTTCTACTGAAGGTGGGCTCTATAAGTTCCCTCTACCCACTGTAGGCCATTTTATCTAAGGTCCCCTCCCTTTAAGTTCTGAGTCTCTCACCTCCCAGGTCTCTGGTATATTCTAGATGGTCCCCCTACTCCCTACTTCCTAAGGTCGCCTGTTTCCATTCTTTCTGCTGGCCCTCGGGGCTTCAATCCTGTGCCTCCCACCCAATACCTGATCATGTTCCCCTCTTCCCCCCTCTGTCATCTCTTTCACCCAGGTTCCTCCCCTGCTCCTGTGATTGCTTTCTTCTCTCTCCCAAGTGGAATTCAGGCCTCCTCACTTGAGCTTGATAATCTTCTTGAGTGCCGTGGATTATATTCTGGGTATATTTTTGATGAATATTCTTTTTTACTAATATCCACTTATTAGTAAGTACATACTATGCATATCCTTTTGGGTCTGAGTTACATCTCCCAGGATGATATTTTCGAGTTCCATCCATTTGCGTGTAAAACTCATGATGTCCTTGTTCTTAATAGCTGAGTCATATTCCATTGTGCAAACGAAACACATTTTCTGTACCCATTCTTCTGTTGTGGGACATCTGGGTTGTTTCCAACTTCTGGCTATCACAAGTAAGACCACTATGAACATAGTGGAACACATACTCCTGTGGCATAGAGGGGCATCTTTTGGGTATGTGCTCAAGAGTGGTATAGCTGGGTTTTTAGGTAGATCTATTTCCAGTTGTCTAAGGAATCTCCAAATTGATTTCCAGAGTGGTTGTACCAGTTTGCAATCCCACCAGCAATGGAGTATTCCTTTTTCTCCACATCCTTGCCAACCTGGGCTGTTACCTGAATTTCGATCTTATCCATCCTGATTGCTGTAAGGTAGAATGTCAGGATCATTTTGACTTGTATTTCCTTGATCACTGAAGACTTTGAACATTTTGTCTAGTGCTCCTCAGTCATTCAAGATCCCTCTGTTGTGAATTCTCTGTTTAGTTATATACTTCATGTTTTGATTGAGTTGTTTGGTTTCTTGGTGGCTACCTTCTTGAGTTCTTTATATATTTTGGATATTAGCCTTCTATCACATGTGGGGTTAGTGTTTTTTCCCCCCAATCTGTAGGTTGCTGATCATGATGTCTGATAGAATGCTTTCTTTTTGGTACTCTTCAAAATGTTGCTAGGGAAATAACTGATTATTATAAATATATGTGACTAGGATTTTAAATTTTTAATAGTATAAGCTTTACAAAATCCACTACACAATACAATAAATTATAACGTTCTTCTTTTATTGTACATAGATATATTTAGACTAACAGTTACTAAAAACACTATCACAGAATAACCCAATAAATATTTATGAATATATGTTCATGCAGCCATCCTCAAAAAGCTAAATCACTATATTTGCATTGATCTAAAACAATGTTCATTTCCAATTTGCAAGTTTTACAATAATTTCATCCAGAAAGTATTTGTTACTTTGTCATTGTACATTACATGGATGATCTGAATACCTTAATTCAAACTGAAATATGAATTAAAATATATATTGCTATACTGCATACAAAGATAAATGACAGTAATAGTACACACACACACACACACACACACATACACACACACAAACACATATAATCATTCTTTCCAATCATAAATAATAGTTGATTGTATAAAGATAGCATAGTGCAAATAAACATTTTACTCAGGATCAACATTCCAAGCCATGGTAATTTTAAATATATTTTTGATTAATACTTTTAACATGATTTTTTGTGTTCTACTACATTGTTATGTGATCACTATGTGTTAGTATATATTGGAAATTGTTAAATTATTTTCTGTAGTGCTTATAACATTTTAATTTTCTGCAGTATATAAATATCTCAGAAACACTGAATATAATAAGATATTTTAATCATTTTGTAGTTGTTTAGATAATATTGATCCTGTCTAACAATGTTTATTTGTAGCTTATATTCCTATCTAAAAATTGAGCTTTTCCATGTCTTTTTTGTTACTTTCTTTTATGACATCAAACCATTCTCTACTTTAGTGAAGTTGTTTACTCTAATTAATAAATTGAATAATTGATCATATATCCTATACATTATTAATATACTGTATGTTTTGTTATTTTTAACTGTACAAATAACATTTCTGGAATCTTATCATTATTTCGATGCCTGATATTTTTGTATTCTATCAAAATCCACAAGCTAATTCTGAACAAGTTAAAAACTGCCCCTGTATTTTTATGCTAAATTTTCTTGGTTTTGCACTTAATATTTAGAGTTGTTAAAAAATTGCAAAGTTTTAAGTTTTATTTTAAATAAATGCACTGTATTTAACATCTCTAATTTTTGTTATGAATGGTGATTAATTTCACAGACTTTCTCCATTTATTTTGATTTTGATTTTTATCCTTTTATCGAAAATGAACTTTTTTCTCATACATTTTATACTGATTATTGTTTCTCCTCCCTCTGCTGCTCCTATTTCCTACACATCCCTAAATTATTTTATTTTCTTTCTCTCACTAGAAATGGATAGACTCCTAAGAAATAAAAACAAAACATAAAATGACATATAATTAAGTAAACTAAAACCATCACATTGAAACTAAATAAGGCAAATGAACAGAAAGAAAAGAGCCCCAAGAAAAGGCCCAAGAATCAGAGACCCACTCATACAAATACTCCTGAGTCACACAAAAATTGAAAGTGTAAACATTGTTTTTATTTCTTCAGATGAAGGGACAAAACGAGATCTATACCGAAGCTGGGTGAAGACATAACTTTGACTGAGACCAAAGAATTTCTTTCTCTGTTCTAACTATTCCTAGGCTTGGCCTAGAAGTCTCTAGCCTCCAAACAATCTAATCTTCCCAGCTTACTGCTTCAATTCTGCTTTACACTGATTCTGCCAGAATTGATCTATTTAGACTCATAGTAAGTTTGGTAATATGTTTTCATATTCTGACTCTCATTCACTGGCCAGTTCTGCCTTCATCTGTGTCTACCTTCTTTCCTTTATGACCTATCTCTGTAAAATTGCCACACACAAACACACACACACACACACACACACACACACACACACACACACACCACCTGTGTCTATATTCAAGTATGATCACACAGACCTAGAAGGTCTTTAAATGTGATTCCTTGCCAGATAATCCATGTCAATGAATTAACATTCCTCTACAAATACTACAAATACTACTACTCTACCACAATGAAAGCTGTAATAGACATGCAAAGGACCTGGGGCAGACCCCATACAAGTCCCGAGTTTGCTGCTTCAATCTCTATGAACTCATATGAGGTTTGCCCAGTTGATTTAGAGGGCTTTGTTCTTTTGGTGTCCTTCATTCTCTCTGGCATCTTGACTTTTTCTACCTTCTCTTCCACAGTATTCCCTGACCTGTGAAAGAAGGGATTTAATGGCAACAGCTCACTTTGAACACTATGTTTAAAGTTTGTTCTCTTTCATTCTCTCTCTGCATAATATCTGGCTGTGGGTCTCTTCAATCGTTCTCATTTTCTGCAGTAAGAAAAATTTCTCATAATTGCTGAAAAGGTATATTCAGTTGGCCTTCTGAGTTACGTACAGCTGGTGAAGTAGGCAATATAGTGACTACAGATTTAGCCTAGTGGTAAAGTGTTTTCCTGGAATGCTCCAAACTGTAACAAGGACACATGTTCCACTGTGTTCACAGAAGCCTTATTTATAATAGCCAGATGCTAGAAACAACCCGTTGTACCTCAACAGAAGAATGGATACAGAAAATATGGAACATATACACAATGGCATACTATGCACTGATTAAAAACAATGATTTCATGAAATCTGCAGCCAAATGGATGGAACTAGAAAATATCTTCCTAAGTGAGGTAATCCAGACACAGAAGAACATCCATGGTATGCACTCACTGCTATGTAGATATTAGCTCCAATGCTCACAATTCCCAAAATACAACTCACATACCATATAGAGCATAGAAGTAAGGAAGACCAGGTTTTGCATGCTTCAATCCTGCATTGGGTGTGGAACAGGACAATTGTGGAAGGGCTATGGAGAGGGGGACCTGGGAAGGAGAAAGGACGTGAGGACATAAGCATGGCACCATCAGGAGCTGGAGAAGATGTGAGAGAGAGGGTCAGGAAATAGAACAAAAATATGTAGCAAGGACAATGAGGAACTGAGGATAGCCACCAGAGAGTCCCTGACACCAGAGAAATATGAAGCTTTCAGGACCCAATGGGGATAGAATCTGTTGAGGCCACCTCCAGTAGATGCGCACAGACCCTGGTTGAAGGATGAGGTCACCCTCCCATCTCAAAGTTTTAATCCAGTAATATTACTGTGTAAAGAAACAAAAGGGATAAAAAATGGAAGAGAAAAATGAGGGACCAAACAGGAACTGCTCCACCTGAGGCCCCATCATGTCTGCAGACACAAAACCAACACTGTTGCCATAGTCAAGAGGCACTTGCTGACAGGAACCTAGTGTGGCAGTTCCCGGGGAAGTCTGGCCACCAAATGACCAATGCAGATGCGAATGCTTGGAACCAACCATCAGACAGAGCTCAGGGAACCTGGTGGGAGAGCTGGCAGAAGAACTGGAGAAGCAGAGGGGGAATGCAATCCCGCTGGAAGAACAACAGAGGCTGGCCTTACCACCCAGTTTTCCCAGAGTCCAAACCAGCAACCAAGGAGTGTACCTGGAGAGATTCATGGTTCCAGATACATAAGTAGCAAAGGATGGCCTTGCCTGACAGCAACTGGAGGGGAAGACCTTGGTCCTAGGAAGGATGGATGCCCTAGTGTAAGGAGATTCTGGAGTGGTGGAGCAGGAGAGTATGGGTGGGTGGGGGAGCACTCTCTTTCAGGCAAAGGGGAGGGGGAGGGCAGATGTGGGATCTGGGGATGGTGGACAGGTAACTGAGACGTGAAATATCATAGAATGGGGGGAGGGGTTGGAAATGGGGTAGCCTGGAAACGGGATGTCATTTGAGATGTATTTGGAATGTTTAATAAAAAATAAATAATAAAACAATACAAAAGAACAGGATTTGATATGTAGTACTATAAATGTAAAAGCAAACAGAAAATAAAGTAATAAAATATAAAATAAAACAAATCTTATTTCCCAGCCATTGCAATGTTAAAAGGGAAATCTGATAGTCACATTGTTATATATTCATAATATACCAAAAGAAATTATTAGCGCACATTTTAAATCTCAATAAAGATAAAGAGATTCCTATTTAAAATGATATGAAAAGAGCAACTTAAGGACAGAGGGTAGAAATGGCAATCACTAAACCTCTGAAAATAGTGGACAAATGGGCAAACTATAGGCTCAAAAATTGCTAATGTCATGCTTTATTCTAGCAAAATAATAAAGAATAATATAAGAGAACATTACGGTTGTATACTATTTTCAATTATTATGATTGTTTATGTAATGTTACATGATTGAAGAAAGCCAAAGTAGCTGTAGAGAACCAAGTATGCATATTGCAGAATGCATTCGAGATAACAGCAATTTTGATAGAGTAAGAAAAATGTTTGTCTTTGAAATGCATTTATTAGACTAATTAGGCATTATACATTGATCAACAAAATGGGACTGTAGTCTTAAACTTTTCTAGATTATTTTTGGTACCATATTATTCGATATTTATTCCTCCAGAATTAAATTGAAGTGGTGACTGAGTTGATTGTTTTATTTAAAAAGAAATAACAGTCTTGGGGATCAGGCAGATGGAAAAAGCTAGTGTGTTTTCAAATGTGTTTTAATCAGTCATTCTCTTAAGTAGCTTCAGTAATTCTAAATTAGCAATTAATTGTACTAATGTCAGAATGTACAAAGGATAATGAAAGCAAGCCTGTATGCATTGAATTTAATGGTTGAGTTACTGGGTTGCCATGTTTTCTATAGTACATTTCCCTGAATTATTTTCCCATTACGTAAAAGAATCTTATGACCTAAAAGATAAATCTGTACAGTAGGCCTCAGGTATACCACCCATGTTTGAAAAATCCATATCACCTTTGTTCTTGTGACTTCATCACTATCATGAATTCGTTGTTTGTTGAGTACAATCAGGGTCTATTGCTTTAAAAATATTAATTACAAGAAGGGGAGGAACCTAGATAAAAATTGATTGGAAAAACTTTATTCTCACCTTGTAACAATTCGTCAGCAGGAATAATAAGAGTTTTATATGCCAGAGCAAGGCATTAAAAACAGGGACATTGCCTACTAATGCAGGAAGCATGACCTTATGATCATGAGGCTGCTACAAAGGGAACAAATATAGACACCAGTTATCAATCAAATAGCTCTTCAGAAGGACCGGAATAAGCTGATAAATACCTACTCTATAAAGCTGAATGCTACTTGACAGGCCAGTTTGAACAGCTAATGTAGAATTTCAAAACTTCTATATACTGTAAGAGTCCATGATTTGCAAAAACGATACCCAAGAACCAAATAGTATTCAAGAGAGAAGAGCATTTATTCTGCAGAGAACCTGCATGCAGGGGTCTACCATACATCAGATGGAAGAAAGAGATGTGGCCTTGGCAGGGTCAATTTAAAGCTTGATAGAATAGAAGTCATGAACATTACCTTTCTTTTCCTTGATTTGCTTTATGTTCCGGGGTTTGGGAGCCTGTGTGATTGGTTAAAGCTCTGGAGGGGGGAGGGGTTGCTGGAGGCATTTGTGATTAACTATACTTGGCTCAAGCTAGGTGATGGACAGCTTCTACAATCCTGATTAGCTCCCCATGAGGTTGGCTCAGGCTAGGTGGTAGGGCACTTTCCTGCCTGGATGCCAGAGAGGTTTGTATTTTTTTCCCTGGAATTGACTATTTTGCACTTTTCCAGTTCTGGGAAACAGAAACTGAGGCCTAGTCCCCCAAACTGCCAGTTTGTAGTCTGTCACGGAGTCATCCTGGCTCTGACTGAATCCGTTCCTTCAATACTTACCTGAATACTGTACTTTGGCTTTTGATATTAGATAGATTTTAATCATTCATAGAGGGATGAGTGTGATTATTTAAGAAGATGACTGATCTACTATGAGTTTCATAGTAGACCATGATAAAAATGTCACCACCCTATGTTCCCTGCTCTGGCACAAAATACTCTGAAGTTTAATTCTGGCTCATCACTTTTTAGCTGAACTGTCTGGGACGATTCTCTTTGCTACAAGCCTTGAAAGAATGAAACGCAGGAAGACTTTACCTTAGCATGGAATATTCTACACTCACAATAAATACCTTTGATTATTTTTCACTAGAACTGCATAGTCATCACAAACTTCATTATTTTATACTGGAGAATAATGATTTAAAAATTCTTTGGGGGGATTAAATTGTAAAGTAGAAAGAAAGAATATTAACAGTAATGGATTTTGAATGAGAAGTGGGAGAATAACAGCTTTGTGTGGAATGTTCCATGTAATTTTGAAAGTCTCAATTTTCTGATATAAAAATGATGATTATGGGGTTATTTATGTTAAAAAGTAGTGGTCGAGGGGTCTGGAAATTAGAAAAGTTTTTCACATAAGACATTTTTGAGCAATATATTACAGGAGGCAACTCCAGATGCATATTAGCAACTTTGGAGACTTTTTAGTTATAAACACCTTCCTTGCCATCTGTGTGGAGTGATAGGAATAAGAGAGATATTTGTTTTTATTGATTAATTCAATCTCTATAGGACAGCTTGCTAGAAAGCTATACTTTATATTTTGGGCCTTTTAGTTTGGAAAGGTTTAAGTTAAATTGTCTAATTAATTTACCTTTTTGTAAAGTTGTAATAAAGTAATTTCAATGTGCATATGTAATAATTTGAATGTCTATGACTCCATAAAATTCCTGCGTTAAAATGTAATTACTAATGGAATGGTAACCTAATTTGAAGCCTTACAGGAGGTTATTTGGTTGTGAGAACAAACTCATTATGAATGAGATCAATGACCTTTTGTGACATGTTAAGATAGAGCAATAAGGTGCCAGGTCTGACAACATTGTCCCTTGAGAGACACTGGTAATTCAGACACTGCATTGCAGACTTCTAAGGGACTAAGTCTATGGAAAATTTCTACTGTTGGAAGGTATTCAATAATTATGATTGTAGAATACCAGTCCAATTGTCCCAAAATACTTAATAGGTTTCTACTTACAGTTTTCTATTTAATAGTTTTTTTTATTTACCCAGAATTAAGTGACTAGGAATGGACAATAGAGATTATATGTAGATTTAAAAACTATGTAATATTTATAGTATATTTAGTTCTCTTCCTATGGTATAGCCTTAAAACTTTATTTTTACCTACATTAATAAGACTCTAGTAGTCTTATATCATTCTATGTCTTTCTGCATTTATTAAGACACTCTCAATTTCTAAAAATAATTCCTAAAATTTTTATAATATCAATTTGTTGATCTGTAAAACTAAACATAAATACATACACAAACATAATAATATAAAATAATTTATTATTTAAAAATGGCATATGAAAATATACAAATACAAAATAGAAAACTCAATCATGAAATTACAGAATAAATATAAATTAAATAAATAAAATACATATTTGTTATTTTGTGCTATTTAACATTGTAAACATAAACCACAAAATAAGTAATAGCCTACACAGAAATATAGAAAATGCAAATCAATATATCTATGAATACATTTTATCTGATTTGAGAAAGAAACAAAAATGTCTCGATAAAGCTTAATTGTATAAACTTACATTGAAAGCTTGGAATAGTATAATATTAGAAATTCCTAGAGGGATGCTGTTCAGAGAGAAACACGTTTTTAGGAACTTTCCAGAAAACATGGTTATTTAGAAAAGAGTTTCTCTTTCAATTCTGGGGTAGGGAATAGCCATCAGGAGTGTGTAAAAGTGTAGATTTGAGCCTGGACTTTAGTTTGCAGAACTGAGCAGTCATTCTTCCATCTTTTAATAAGGCGGCAGCAATTTTCTTTCTATTGTGAAGTGATTTATCAGAATTTTAATTATGTTTATCAATAATGGAGTAAAAATTAAATGGGATTTGATTTTGAGTTGCAAGTAAATAAAAATAAATCATTTTGCACTAATAATATGACTTATTGGCACAAACGGTACATTCTAATTAAAAGATGTCCACTAAGAAAATGGGCTTCCAATCTTAACTGATAGAAATAAAAACACCTCACTGTACTTCAAACTCTCAAGTAAATACTAGACTTTTAAGAAGTTACTTTAATGCTATCTGGTTGGTGGCTCAGTGTCTGAGAGATTTCACGGGTCCAGGTTAGATGAGATTGCTGGTCTTCCTCGTCAACTTCTTTCCCAGACACTGGGCCACCAACCAGGCAGCCTACACCATAAATGCTTCCTGATATGAGACCCCTGACACATTTACAACAGGGGGTATTTCCTGGTCTGGCCTCAGTGAGAGAAGATGCATCTAACCCTTGAGAGATTTGAGGCCTTAGAGAATGGGAGGCTAGCGGGTTGTGGGGGTGTGTGGAGAGTGGAGATACCCTCTTGAAGCAAGTGAGAGAGGGGGTAGGATGAGGAGCTATCTGAGGGAAGAACAGGAGGGGCATAATGCTTGGACTGTAAAAACATTGAAAGATAACAACAATAATAAAAGAAGCTCAGTATGATGGTATCCCCATGTCTTCTAAATATTAGTTGTGTTGTTAACCAATTTTCTCATTATTATCAATCTGAATTCACCTGCAGCATGATATTGCAAAAAAAATTACCATACCTGCTGATACAGAACAGTCTTCTTAGATTGTTGTCAACTCTTGAAGCAATGAGATGCTTGAACTAGGGTGAACCCAAAATTCTTCTAAGCAAAATCAGTTGAAAGAGCCAGAGTTGGAGCCAGTCTACGGCCAGTGGGACCTGTGAGCACAAGGACCCCTTCTGTCAAGGAAGAAAAAAGCTGTTTAGTTCCTGGAACTACAAAATTTTCACACAGAGCTACCCGTGGCTTCCAACCGATCTCCCACCTCCCTTTGGGAAAGTCCTCAATGGTGCACTGAGACCAATCTGAAAACTGTTTCGCTCCACTAAATGTGCACAATACCCCGCCTAGTTACCATTGTGCAGATTCTGCCCCAATTGTTTGAATTCTGCCCCTATTATTTGCAAGGTGTATAATCTGTTAAAATCTGCTCAGGGTGGTCTCCCCTTGAAATGGGAGGACCCCAACATACCAGAATTAAATTTCTCTTGTTATTGTATGGATGACTGTCTCCATGAGTTTCATTCAAGAGGTCGTGGAAGAGGTTCAACTTGGACCTCACAAAGGACACTGGAGAGCTAAAAGGAAGAAAAATGGTAGACACTAAGATTCTACCTGACTCCGTTCCATATTTCCAAGAGCCTAAGGTAGCACTTTTGGAGACCCAGTGCAGATTGCTATGTCTGCATACTAAACTGCATTTGAAAAAAGGGTTTTTTTTTCCTCTACTGGAATAGATGATTATCTAGATTCTGAAATGAATTATACATGACTGGATACATTGGAAAACTTCTATACTATGCACAGAATAACTCTGATAATCATTAACCAAGAAACAATTAGGATCAAACAAGCAGTTTGTATACTTTTAATTTTAGTTGATCTTAACAATGATGAAAATTAAGAAAAAATTAAGAAAAATTAAGAAAATGAAGAAAAGATAAAGAGCAATAGAGTTAAGAATTAGAGAGTTTATCATTGAACTGTTTTTATTTAGAAAATGCTGAGCTCAAAATTAAAATCAAGGTTTAATATGTAGCCATTCTGTTTAAAATACAGCAGAAAAATGTGTGATTTTGTTAACAACACAGTAGTCACTGCTTAAAGCTAATGTTAGCATGGAGGAATGAAGAGCATTAAAATAAGTCACAAAAGTACAGAGAAAAATGTTTTAAAACATATTCAGTAGAAAAATTGTGGGTTCACATAATTTATATTTAAGTAAAAACCTTCTTTTAATTAGACAGTTTTATCACTGCTTTTATAGTTTTATTCCTCCTGATGTTCTTTGAGGTCATTTTATCAATTTATAGGAAAATCCCATGTGCATTTTTAACTAATTGAATCAAGTCTGTAAATTAATTCATACTGGGCTGTCATTTTTACAAGTCCCTGTCTGGCACTTGCTACATTATACCATTTATTCAGTTTTAAAGATTCTTAGTTGGCTTTAACATTTTTATCATTTTGCTTCTGCAGAACTCTTAGTGTTTTAATTATGAATACATTTTAATAATTCCTTGAGAATTTAATGTATATCACTTTAGTATGTTTTTCAAAGACTTTACATGATGCTTAAGAAAGTTACTTGATTGCAATTCACTTATTTTTTTTACATTAATGCATTTCAGTTATATAGGAATATGCTCACCTTAATAACTCATACCCTTAATTTGAAAAGTAAAATCTTCTATTTTTAAACTCCCTGAAAATTACATTTAATGGAAAATATAATTTCATGAATAAGTATATTGACTTTTGCACAGTTTTTAAGAAGTATTATTAATGAGTTTTCATTCCTAAGATTGTGTTGGGCAACAAATCTAGCATTCTACTTTCTAATGACTAGTACATAAGAAACACTTATTTTTAAACTTAAAAATGAATAATAAATGTTATCTTACCATATTACATATTTGTTTCTGTCATTTAAAACTCTCTAGCTCATGGTTAAAATACTTTTTATCACTGTTCTTATGTACCATAGTTGATTCATATTTTGTACCACAGCTTATTTTATATAACACACTAAGCAAATATGTTTTCAAAATTTGCCAGGACAAATGAGCATCAATTTTCAGAAGGTTGGGTATATTTACCTGTTCCTACATCACTTGATAAATATGTGGCTACAGAGTAGATAAAACTATATTTGTCAAAATGTTTCCATTCTACAAACTTTCAAGATAGAACACCTCTATGTTACCAATTTACTAAGAATATGTTGTGATGTGTACCTGCTTCCTGTGGAATCTAGAAAAGTATAAGAAATCTTATGGAACTCCAGTTAAAGATGGTTGTGAGTCATGATGTGAGTGCTGTGACCTACACAAGAGCAGCAAGTCCTCTTAACTGTTAAGCTGTTTCTAGCAGCACAAGAATTAATTTTAAACTTCAGTCTCTTCTGACAGTTCACTCTGGCTGTCCTCTTCAAAGCCAGTCCCTGTGCTTCCAGAGTTCAAAGATCACACCTTCTAAAGAATGAATCCAGAAAAGACAAGAGATCAGAATTTCATCAACTCAATCTGTCATTCTTTCTCTTTCTATAAGTAGAGAGAAGAAAAGAGTCCCTTTCCCCAATGAGGCTAGAAGAGTGACTAGAATTCTCTTTGACCCGAAACAAAATTGATAATTTTAATGTCTGATTTAAACAGGCATAACCATGAATTTGATATTCCCAGATAATGTACATGCACAAATTTATGAGAAAACCCACTAAATAGTAAACATAACTGGGAGAGAATTTGAAAAGAAATAATTAAATTTAAAGAAATAATAAAGGAGGAAAGGACAATAAAAGTGTTTGCATGTGTGCATGTGTGTTGTGTTTGTGAGAGAGAGACAGAGACAGAGAGAGACTGAGAGAGACAGAGACAGAGTATATTTTGTGAAAATAGAAACATTCATTCAAAATCATCATTTATTATATCATTTCTCTATATTTATATAACTATTATTATCCATTCTTTACCATTTATTTTATTCAAAATACACTGAGAGTACATAAGTTAAGGTCATGACATTCCCAGGTTTTCTGTATTTTTAATATATCTTAATATACAGAATAATATAAATGTAATCTCGGCAAATTATATGAAATATTTATTAATTAACTCTCTTACAAAATAGATGCTACTGCAAATAAAGTAAGGGTCTTAGGCTGGAATTCATAGTCATCTTTTTTTCTAATTTCTAAAAACCCAGTTGGTTATATTTTTCCTTTGAAACCCAAGTACTATGGATAACAATGCAAAAATCATCTTGGGTAACAAGTGTTATGAAATGAAATAAAATGAAATAAAACATCCTATTGAAGTTCATTATATCTAGTTACATAACAATGGGAACATATTTAAAGAAATTGACTTATCCATTACAGTTTGATTTCAGTATAAAAAAATACATACTTACTATTCTTTACCAGATTTTTAGAAAAGTAATTTTCATGCAAATGTTAACATAACAGTAACTGTTTCCATATTTTGAACAGAAAAAGAGTCAAAATTGCAGTTAACAGTTTTAAATTTAAGAATATCTAATTATAAGCTTCTTTAAAAATATGTTCTTTATTAAATATTTCAGCTATTTGTTTCATTGCTGCAATAAAATTACCGACAAAGTCGACTTGAATTTTTAATCTTTATAAAAATGACTTATGATGTTACTTTGTACAGGTGATCATCAGGATTTGCATGACGGCAAGAGCAGTATGGCAAGATAACATGATCATGCTGAATCAAGAGTTGAAGTGGGGAATAAGGAATGCTGGTAGCAAATTCACTTTGTCTTTTTCTGCATCCAAGTCATTTGGGTGAGGCTTCTACATCAACTAACCTGATCTAAAAATTCTGTGATTGACATGTTCACAGACTCATCTCCAGAGTGTTTCTATGTCACATGACGCTGACATAATGATTAACCATTACAACTCTCTCCCTTGTTACATGGACACACAAATAGATCCGTTACACACTATAAATGCTTATTACTTTGTCCATTGCCTGAAGGCCATGTCATGACATATGATGCACTCAGTGCAACTTCAAAAGTTCTTTACAGATCCCAACACTGCCTAAAAGTACTCGTTTTGGACTTAAAGCAGGCTTTTAATTTTAATTACATATTTAATTAATTTTAATAACATATCCACCCCCTTTCTGTTTTGGAGGACTACCTCGGACAACGATGTCAAGGACTTTTCTAATGCACTCACAGACTCTTCAATGGCTTTAAGATCTGCATCCATGGCTGCCTGTAGCTGGCAAAAGTGACCTGTCTCTATGACAGGTGGTTCCCGTCCCTATACCTGCAGCCATCCCTCCCAAGGTGATTCCTCCTAGGAGCAAAGCTAAAGTCATAGTGACAGGTTGCCGTCGGAATCGGGTCTATCTCTCAAAATATGAGTATATATACTCAGGCTCATGATAGGTGACTTTGGGCCAGATTTCTACTAATACACAATAGTCAGAGGATTGATTGAAGACTGTGGCCGAAATGCACGGGGTGAGACCAGTGTTACATGCCCAATATGTACCTGGTGGGGCTGCCACGTAATAGTTTCCAGTAGGGGTTTTCTTAGTGGTGTTACAGAGGGGCTGATGAGTAGGGGGTATGGTCCCTATACAAAGCCCCTGACCTCGGGCAGAGTCAGTTTGTGGTAGGGCTGGCAGAGCAGCGTTCCGAGAGCGTGGTCTGATTAGTATAGTTTCCTAAGACCGCCACCCCTTCGTAATAAGGTGGGCTAGAGACAAGGCACAAACAGTACTCTTGGGTCTTCGAAGGGTCTGAATAATTGAGGGCCAAATACACACCTGTCACCAAATTGATTAGCCGATCTCCGGTACCTGGCGGTTGAGGGGTCAGGGCGGTGGAGCCCCCAGCCATGGAGAATGGAGTCACAGAGACGTTGTTAGGGGTCTGGGTGACTTGGGGCAGCAGTACCGGGGGTCGGGCCGGTGCTGGGAGCGAGGGAGGTTTGTGATCTTTTAGGACCGTATTGGGCCTGACAGATTGGGTGGCTAAGTTGGTGACTCGCCTATTCAAGGAAAACATGGTCACCGGGTCATAACCTGTGACATATAGGCGGAGGCCCCATGATTTGGGCCCATCCCAAGATGCCTTTTTACCCGAGGCGGTGAACTGTAGAACCAGGGGGTTGCATCTCCCGCCCTTGTTATCCTGGCACTGGTCACCAGAGGGAGTGACTCCTCGCTTTAGGGTGATCAGGTCCCAGGAGGAGGATGGCTTCCAGTATGCTTCCCCAGTGGTTTCGCATCCCCACTTGGCACAATACCCATCCGCCGGCCCCCCGCAGTTCTTGTTTACCTTGTGTCCAGGACAAACATAGAATTCTTTGCTCTGGATTTGGTACTTTTGCCCTTGGGACTGGCAACCATATTCGAAGCTCCCAGGGTCGTGGACAGATTTTTCCCAGGTGTCACCCACCAGGTCGCAGAGGTCAAAGTGTAAGATGGGGAAGGCGTCGGCCAATGTCCCTCTTACCGAGGTGGCATTAGCTCGCTCCCCCGTCATGAGGTTGGTAATTGTCCAGGTGACATTATATACCTGGTGGGGGCTCGTACCCCCGCTGACCCCAGGCCATAAAATGGAGGTGGATAGGAGGAACAGCATGAGAGTCTTAACTTCAGGGGGGTTTTGGTACGCTGAACCTTCCATGTCTTGGGCACGGTGTTGTGATCCGTCGACTCCTCAGGTCGGGCTGCCTTGACGTAAGACTCGTGGATCCAAGCAGCAATCCCGTCTACCTTCAAGGCTGTCGGGGTGGTCAAGAGGACCTACTTTCCACCGTGGCTCGAGATTCTTGGTCTGATGTCTGCGCACCCACACGGTGTCTCCAATCTGGAACGGATGTGGCACCGCCAGTTGTTCAAGTCTGTCCTGATAGGCAGCAGCCAGGGGTCTCTCTGCATGATCTGCAAGGCTTGTAGATGTGTTGCCAGCGAAGGACTCCCGGTGAGTGGTCAGTGATCTCTGGGTGGAGGATCTCCGGATCCTGGATGAGCCCCCAAATGAAAGACCCTCAGAGAGAATCTTCCCTCGGGAAGGAGATCCCCAAGCCCAATGACCAGGCCGAGACCACTGGATGCAATCAGCAAGAAGGTTTATTGTCCGGATATACAGGTACCTGCGGGCGTCTCAGTCAGCTCGGAGGGACTGGCGCCTTAGCATTATTTATTTAATTATATTTATATTTTCAAAAATCAAATTGTTACAAAGCTGTGGTCTTATTTTTACACTGACAATTACCTAGCTCTAGTTTTTATTAGATGATTTAAAAATTTTGTATTCTCATCTCAAAAAATCTCTTTAATAAAATATGCAATTTAAATTTTCTATCTTTCAAATATCCGTATGGCAGAACATTAATGTCTAGAGGGCATGATAATGGTGTTATGTGTTAATGCTAAAATAAGAAAACTGAAATAAAACATGATAAAAATTGCATTTTCAAAATCTAGGAGAAAAATAATTATTATTTATATAAAGTAGGGTCTACTAGCCCCATTAGGAGAACAGAATGTATGATTCATTAACTTGATGTTATTCAGATCCCCAGTGTGTCTTCTTCTCTCTAAGAGTTGCCAGTCACCACCTTTAAAATAGAGAGATCTAAACACTTACCAAGGATTGTCTCTAATGTACAAACAATAATTTCCTCAACTTGGAGTTTATTTTCTAGGAAATGTTTATTTCCAAGAGAGTTGTAGCTGTAAATTTGATCTAAAATTAAATTCATCTGAAACAGGGTTTTATTGTGAAGATAAATTCAGTATGTCCAAAGAATCATTTACTGACTAACCTTCCAGAAATAAAATCAGTCTTTGCTGGCCCTATGTAGTACAGGCAGTTCCCTAAACTGGTATAATTTCTAACAGTATTCTACAGACTCATCCTTCCTTTTACAGATAAGGTAGCACTTAGACATCTGAGACTTTTTTCTTCTGTAGAAAGGTATCATAACAGAAACCCACAACTGGTCAGATATAAAGAACAACTGAACCATCTGTGGTGCCTGTCCTCAACTTAACACATTTCCAGCATAGACCCTGCACCTAAGGCTCAGGAACATGCTACAGAAAAGTTTTAAGACTCAGAAGATCAGAAATTTTACTACGAGATAGTGTCTTATTAAGGAAACAAAAAAAGGGGGCAGGGGGAGGAAAACTAACCGGAAGTGAAAGTATGTAGGGAGGAAGGAAGAATAGGTGAATCTGGAAACAGTTGAGGGAGAATGCTGAGTGACTATGATCAAAATACTCTATATGAAATGGTGGAAAAATTAATAGAACTATTATATTGTCACATGAAATAAATCTTTTTAAAATGACTAGGAAACAGACTGTAGTTTGGCACCCTCTTTAATGGGCCTTGTCAAGGTGAGGGCAATGGCAGCTTCATCCTCCTTTATATGGTATCTAAGAACATTTGATTTCAAACTTGACTCTAGTTAATGCTCTGATTTGACAAGCACTTCCTTTTCTGCTGAAAACAAAGACTAACAAAAGAAAACTGTCACTGAGGACCTAGAGAACTCTCTCTCTCTGTGGGTACTAAAAGATACAACACAAGTATTATTTCAAAAAAGAAAATTGAGCTTAGGCTAGAACATTGCATTTCATATTGCATTTTATTTTCATTTTTACCTGAAATATTTTTCAAGTTATATATAATTTATGAAAACAAATGCATTTTATTGAGGATAGTAAGTACTCTTTAACAAAAAGTTTCTATAGCTTTAAAACTAATCATTTTCATAAGAATTTCATTGAGTAAACAAATAAATGTAAACCATTACTTGAATGTCGATTCCAAGTAGTTATGATGTTGTGTGTCTTTGTGGTTTGTGTGTAAAACAACTTTTCTTAAGGTTATCTTATAACCTCTACCAACAAGTATACAGAGGAAGGAATTCAATTTCCTTTTGCAAGTTTGATTCCCAGTTATGGGAGATGCTAGAATTAAAATGTTAATGCATGTTATTATATTTCCATTTGTTTTTAAGTCCAGTAAGCAATCCTTATAGTATAGTGTTGTTAGTAGAAGCAGTGTGTGCTTGGGAATCAGAGGTGTCCTGTTGATCTGAATTCATGCATTTGCTTAATGTTGGTTATCACCTTATTCCAGCAGACAGCCCAGACTGGGTTTGCAGATCTGCAAATGGTGAGGGAGGAAGGTACAGTATGAAGAAAATAACAATGAACTACAGTAACTTGATAAGCAACAAGCTGAAGTGCTCAGATTTTTCCACAAGAATGTACTTGTGCACTTGAAAGAGCAGAGCAGACACACCAGGTGTTTGTTGTTGTTGTTGTTGTTGTTGTTGTTGTTGTTGTTGTTGTTGATGATGATGATGATGATGATGATGATGATGATGATGATGATGATGATGATAATGATGATGAGTATTTTGGAATGGAAAAAAATTCACTCCATATACTAATGTCAGCTGGCCTTTTTTAAAATATTGTTAAATTTTAATTACTGTGGCAATTAGGATCTTAGAAAATACTTCTAATGAGTCAAAGTCATATGTTTTTGTATTTACAGTAGAGCTTTAAGGCCCTTGCCATATGCTGTCTCAAGTAATTTTAGTAATTGCCTTGTCTGAATAACATCAGAACTTCCTAGTTAGTAAAAGACTACAGGATTATGTGTTTAAACATGGATAACATTTTTATTTGTTAATGTCTTGGGTGGCCTTTACCTGTCTCTTTTATGGACGGCTTCCCACCAAATGCATTTGAATGTGTATAGCTTTGCCCTTTTCCCAGCATGTTGTGTCTGTCTTTAACATGTGAATAAAGATGTGATCTTTCAGTTTCTGGGTTTTGACACCTGTTGTCACTCCTTTCCTTTATGGACTCTTCTGTATCCTTAAGCCAAAGTAAACTCTTTCTTTAATGAGTCAGTATTTTTTTGTTATGTTTACCATAGCAAGAAAGAACTAAAACAGAAGACTATATGCTACTCTCTCATGTGGCTACACTCCCACTTTGTGCTCAACTGTTACAGGTTCAATTCTCAGCCCCATCTTTAACAGCACTTCTAATGTTAACCAGAGAAACACAATATGGATAAAAGTATGTTTTATGATGGCACCTGCAGTGATTCATTTCCCAGTTCTGAGGCTAACCATGGATGCTTCTATGGGTATGTGTATCATTTACATAAAATGTAAGCCATGAGCATGTTTAAATTAAACATGGCTTAAACTATTTTATACCCACTGTTTGTTATATCCCACTGTTAGGAGGCATTTTACATGCAGGTATTTCTGCACTGTTTGTGTCTAATGCTCATGAAACCAGAGAGGGTAGTAGACCCCCATGAATGTGCATTAAAGATGGTTTTGGACTACCGTGTGCACGTTGCAAAGGAAAACCAGGATTTCTAGAGGATGAGCTACTGCTCATAACCACTGAAACATCCCTTTAACCTGGACTAAATGTGATTTTATCAGATGAAGATAGAAAATAATAAAAGATATCTGGGGATATAATGTAATTCCTTAAGAAGCCTATGTATAAGACTGATCTTATCTATCAAATAATATTTTACAAATGTAGTAACATTAGTTTCATATGTAACTTGAAGTAGTTTTTGAAGTTTGTAAGATTTAAACAAGGACAAATTCAAATTACTAAGATTTAAACAGGAACAAATTTCCACAGAATTTGTAGATACCTCACCTTTAAAGATTACTTCTTTACTTCTGCTGTTCGAGTAGCTCAGCAAAAATATTGAGTAGTGAGTGTTTCCAGATCAACAGCATATCATATTGGTTAGATTTTACTCTAAATATGTCAGCAGCAGGTTGCCAAGTATACCTACAATGAATAATAAACCCCAAACCACTAATTTTTAAATTAAACAGCTACCAACAATTACTGACACGTGAAACTAAGCTAGAACTCAAAATTGAAAAAAATGCACAGCCATAATTATTTGTTGAAATATTACGGAAGTAGATTGTTTCTTCTGTTATAATATGGGTTTACACTCTTGTAATTAACCAATTTGTGTGTTGACTGAAAACTATATGCCAACATTCATTACATAGGTATTATCATTTGCAGTATATACAGAAAATTATAATATAGTAATATGTAAATATTAATATTTGCCAATTAATATTGGCATTGTGATTTGAATGTAAAAAGTCTTTAAAGCCTCAGTCCATGCTTGAATACTTGGTGTCCAGCATCTTGTTCTGCCTTTCCTGTGTTCAGGCTATCATGAAGTATGGCTCTGGTGTAAGGCATGCTGCTACCATTATGTTCTTTCTTAACACAACGTGCCCAGCAATGGAGCCAGATTTTCATGGACTGCATCTGCTAAAACTGTAAATCAAAATAAATCTTTCCTTCTTTATGTCTCATAGGTATTTGGTCACAGTAAAAAAAAAAAAAAAAAGCCCTGAATAGCATACTTAGAACTTTGTAAGCATGCATGTGGAAAAAATTAAATATGCTGATAAGTATTCTCCAGTGTTGACCTCAAGATTGCTAGTTTCATTTTTTTTATTAAATTTCAGTAATTTGGCTGAAATTGTAGCTCAGTAGTTAGAGTGCTTATCTAGATTATACAAGGCTCAGCTTTTGATCTACAGCAGTACAAAATAAACCAATTAAGTAATTAATTAAATCAGACAGTGGTTAGATTAGACACAAATAATTTTCTAGCTTATTCATCACATTGCTTCCAAAGTAATGAGTCCCATCTCTACTACCAGGGGAATGGATACTGAAATAGACTGTCATAAATTTATCGGCAAGGAAGGTGCCTTAGGATCAAGTGGATTCAGTCATTTTAATTTTGGTAGAGTTCAGTGTAGAAGCCACATCATGACCAATCTTAGTAACTGTGTTAATCTAACAAAATACTAAAGGCAGAATTCTGTTATATAGAAACAGTCCAGTCAAGTGTTGAAGTTATCTGAAATAGAATGTCAAGTGTCTATATTTATTGTTCTCCTGAAAATAAAAAAAATATAGCCTTTACTTACAAATTCTCCAAAATTCACTTTTATTCTATTTTCTGGGCTTCTAGATTTCTTGGACTTTAAATAGGCTAAGCCAGTCTTACTTGAAAAATGTAATCTAATGAATGTCTTATATAAGTGTTCACATATACACAGGTGTATTAGGTTAAAAATACATTTTATTAAAGAACAGAACGTTATCTTTATACTATGGTGGATTTAAATTATTCTTTTAGTGTGATATCATAAGAGACATTCTGATTCCCAAGGCTTTGACATCTGTGCTCTTTGCAAACCTTTGCCCAATGTTTTTATTAACTCAATTTAATAGAACCTTTTTTATAGTGACCTTAAGAATTTAATAACTCCTCAATGCAAGGACAATACCACCTGCAGGCTCCAGTGGGATTAAACTGTGGTAGTTCAATATGTCTGCTGGAACACATTAAAGAAAAGAGGGGTGGAGGGAGAGGCAGCTACACAGATCAATCACTTCCCTCTAACCAACAAGGTAGCTCTTCTGCTTATGCTGGTCAATCCCAGACACGTGGGAAATCTTGGTGACTGTTACAAGAATATGCAGCTCTCTTTCAGGATCTTAATAATATTAATCTAACTCTGATCATGTCAGTTATGCTAGTGATCATCAATTCCAAAGTGTGTCTCATCCTGACAAACACACTGCATATTTTATAGACCTGATCAATATGTTATTAGTCAACAACTTGACACTAGCCCACAAATTAATCCTTTTTCTGTCAACCCAGCAGTTTCTAGTCCTAGATAACCTCATTCCTGTAATATAGATGGGACATGGCTTAATCCAATTAAGATAAAATTAACCTTTTTTTTCCTGTGGTACTTTCCTTCTATGTTAATTCAAATCTCTGCAGACAGCTCCTCCAAGCACATAATTTTATGCTTGACCTTTTATGTGCAAGATTAAAGTGGTATAGCTATACGAATGGGAAGTCAATGAGCTGTCTGTTTTTACGCTACTTTACCCTCATAGTCTTGCTGGAAAATATTCAACTGAATACATTGAGTTGCTAAAGGACATTGATATATTTATTTGAGTTTCAGATAGGACCCTGTCACTTTAGTTTTGTGTTTAGTATATGTGGAATTAATAATTAATAAATTAATAACATGGGGAGCAATACCATGGGCATTATTGTGAATGTGAAAAGCCAAAGCTATTCTAACAAGTTGTAATTTGCAAAACTAATCATCTATACTTCTTGTACTCATTACATTACCTGCTAAGAAAAAAAGTGATAGATGATTATTATTTGATAAAAGCAGTAAGTCAAGTCTGTCTTGCCACTTGATCCATACACATATTATGGTGAGTAATTTAACATGAAATTTTCCCACAGAACCTGGTGTGCACACCTTGATGTTTACTGTCATCTTTTAAATATACCAGACCTACCAATCCACAGGACAGACATTTGAGAGGGGTTTGTCTCTTAGGCAAACTGTTGCCATTTTCTTTCCATTCTTTCCTAATCTTCCCAACATCTACTCAGACCCCGAGCTGCCTTTAGGCTCTTGCTTCCTTTAAGGCATTTAGAAAAATCTTACTTTCTTTTACAAATAAAATTTGTTCAGAAGGAAAGGTAAATGACAAGTCACATCCATTTCTAGGTGAAATTTAAAGAAATATAGTCTCCCAAGAGATTTATGATAATGAAAATATTTGACCCTGCCACAGAGAAGTGTAATAGAACAAGCATTTTTATTTTTCAGTAAGGCAGCATTTTGTTATTTCTAGTTATTGTATGAATAATCATAAAACAGTAAATATTTCACCAACAGAGTATGGTCAAAATGTATAGCTAGTACTAAGGAAGATGAGATTTTATATTTCTGATTCAGAAAGCCCAAAACCAAAAAGTTGTACTGGTTATATTTTGTTATTCTGGCACAAGCTAGTATCACCTGGGTGGAGGGAAAACAAATGAGTGAGCATCATATTGTTCCTTGTCTTTGAGGTGATACCTTGATTGTTGACTGCTACGGAATGGCACCTCTCACTGAGCATGGTACCACTACTGATCAAAAGAGCATGTCTTCTTACCCTCATAATAAACATTTTCTCCTTAGGAATTTACACAATACTCTGTTTTTGATATATCATAAGGAATATTAGCTTTATTGAATGCTATAAGAAGTTCAGTAGTTCATTCACATAGATATGCAGAACACAGAATTTTATGTGCTGATGTCAGTATTAAGAATTGTTCCTACAATACCCATGTGTTCGAGGTTCTTCCCCACTTTCTTGTCTATTAGTTTCAGTGTATCTCTTCTTACGTGGATGCCCTTGATTGACTTGAACTTGGGCTTTGTAAAAGGCGATAGGAATTGATAAATTTGCATCCCTCTACATGCTGACCTCCAGTTGAACCAGCACCATTTGTTTAAAATGCTAACTCTTTTCCACTGGATGGTTTTAGCTCCAGTTTGTTAAAGATCAAGTGACTATAGGAGTATGGGTTCATTTCTCAGTCTTCAATTCTATTCCACTGATCTACCTGCCTGTTTTGAACCAATAACAATATTTTGATGTTGTCATTGTTATTGTTGTTTTCAATCAAGGCTGCTGTGTAATACACCTTGAGGTTAGGCATGGCCATTTTTCCCAGAAGTTCTTTTAATGTTGAGAACACTTTATACTATCTTGGGATTTTGTTATTCCAAAGGAATTTGCAAATTGCCCTTTCTAGCTCTATAAGAATTGAGTTGGAATTGGGTGGGAATTGCACTGAATCTGTAGGTTGCTTTTGGCAAGATGGAGATTTTTACAATATTAATTCTGCCAATCCATGAGCATGGGAGATCTTTCCACTTCCTGAGACTGTCTTCTACTTCTTTCTTCAGAGACTTGAAGTTCTTGTTATACAGATCTTTAACTTGCTTGGTTAGAGTCACATCAAGGAATTATGCAAGTGTAACCATTATAAAAGGTGTCATTTCCCTAAATCCTTTCTTAGCCTCTTTATCCTTTGAGTAGAGTAAAACTATTTGTTTGGGTTAATTTTATATCCTCCACTTTGCTGAAGTTGTTTACCAGGTTTAGGAGTTCTCTGGTCCCACTTTTGAGGTCACTTAACTATACTATTATATCATCAACAAATAGTTTTATTTTGACTTCCTACTTTCTTTTTTTTTCTTTTTGAATATTTATTTACTTTTCAAATGTTATTCCATTTCCTGGTTTCCTGTCCATAAGCACCCTATCCACTCCCACTTCTTTTCCTCTATAAGGGTGTTCTCCTCTCCATTCACCCCACATTACTGCTTCCCCATACGTTCCTTTAAACTGGGGTCCAACCTTGTGACTTTCTACTTTCAAATTTGATCCCTTTGTCTTCTCTCTTTGTACAAAGCTCAAGTTCAAGTGGATTAAAGACTTCCACATAAAACCAGATACACTGAAACTAATAGAAGAGAAAGTGGGGAAGAGACTCAAACACATGGGCACATAGGATATTTCCTGTACAAAACACCAATGGCTTATGCTTTAAGACAAGAATACACAAATGGGATCTCAAAAAATTGCAAAACTTTTGTAAGGGAAAGGACACTGTCAGTAAAACAAAATGGCAACCAAAAGATTGGGAGAATACCTTTACCAATCCTCCATCCAATAGAGGGCTAATATCTAATATATACAAAGAACTCAAGAATTAGACTCCAATGAACCAAATAGTCCTATAAAATGGGGTACAGAGCTAAACAAAGAGATCTCAACTGAGAAATATAGCTGAGAAGCACCTAAAGAAATGTTCAACAACCGTAGTTATCATGGGAATGAAAATCAAAATGACCTTGAGATTCTACCTCACAATAGTCAGAATGATTAAGATCAAAAACTCAAGTGACAGCAGATGCTGGCAGGCATGTGAAGAAAGAGGAACACTCCTCCATTTTGTGGGATTGCAAGCTGGTATAGCACCTCTAAAAATCAGTCTGGCAGTTTATCAGAAATTTGAATATAGTGCTACCTGAAGACCTAGATGTACAACTCTTGGGCATATACCCAAAAGATGATCCAGCATATAACAATGACACATACACCACTATGTTCACAGAAGTTTTATTTATAATAGCCAGAGGCTGGAAACAACATAGATACCCTTCAACAGAGGAATGGATACAGAAAATGTGGTACATTTACATAATGGAGTATTACTCAGTTATTAAAAACAATGACTTCATGAAATTAATAGGCAAATGGATGAATCTAGAAAATATCATCCTGAGTGTAGTAACTCCGTCACAAAAGAACACACATGATATGCAGTCACTGACAAGTGGATATTAGTTCCAAAGCTCGCAATATCCAAGATACAATTCATAGACCATATGACACTCAAGAAGGAAGATCCAAATGTAGATGCATCAGTCTTTCCCAGAAGGGGGAACAAAATGCTCATGGGAGGAAATATAGGGACAATGAATGGAGCAGAGACTGAAGGAAAGGCCATCAAGATTCTGCCCTACTTGGGAATCCATCCCTTATTCAGCCACCAAACCTAGTCACGATTGCCAATGTCAAGAAGTACTTTCTGACAGGAGCCTGATATGGATGTCTTCTGAAAGGCTCTGCCAGAGCCTTATTAATAGAGATCAAGATGCTTGCAGCTAACCATCAGACTGTGCACAGGGAGCTCAATGTAGGAGTTATAGAAAGGATTGAATAAGTTGAAGGGGTTTGCAACACCACAGGAAGAACAACAGTATCAACCAACCAGTCCCCACTAGAGCTTCCCAACAGCATACATATGGGGACCCATGACTCGAGCGGCATATGTAGCCAGGGATGGCATTGTCTGGCATCAATAGGAAGTGAAGCACTTAGTCCTGTGAAGGCTTTTTTCTCCAATGTAGGGGAATGCCAGGGTGTTCAGGTTGGAGAAGGTGGGTAGGTGTGGGAGCATCCTCATAGAAGCAGAGGGAAAGGGAATGGGATAAGGGGTTCCAGAGGTGAAAAATTGGAAAACACATAACATTCGAAATGTAAATAAAGAAAATATCCAATAAAAGAAAAGTGAAAGTAAATAATGTATGAAAAATAATTATTTCTACAAAAAGAAATTATGAAATGCTTGCCTTTTATTTCACTCCTGCATCTGCTAACATAACAGAGACACAAGTATACCCCCATCCCCCCCACATGTGTTATTGCAAAATAATATATACATAAAAAGGTTTGTCTTACCCCCATTAGGTCTGGCACTGCAGTGCCCCAAGATATCTGGTAGATATCTTGCCAGAAACATATATCCCAACTCTGCGGTGGCCCAGTGCCTACCACCATACCCTCTCCCAAAGTCAAATCACCACAAGAAAGAACAATCAACCCAATAACCTCTGATCCACCTGATAAGATATATTTGCCCACCTGAACATATAAAGCCCTGCACACATCCATCCTAAGAACACTCATAACAACCTGTAAAGATACAGCGAGAAATCTTAATATCAGCTCCCATGTTCTCTCTTGGAGGCTTCTCTCCTGCTGTCTCCTCCATCCTCCTGTCCTTTCCATTCCAGTCTCCTCCTCTTCCCTCAAACTTTTCTCCTGCCCATCCTTCCTTCTTGTCCAATGACAGGCCTCATTTTGTCCTGTACCCACCCTCACCTGTATGACATCCTACACACATGCACATACATACACACACAAACATACACACATTCACACACACACACACAAACACACACAAACACACACACAAAACACACATACACAACACACACACATACACACACACACACACACACACACACAACACACACACACACACACACACACACACACACACACACACACACACACACACACACACACACACACACACACACACACACACACACACACACACACACACACACACACACACACACACACACACACACACACACACACACAGAGAAGGGCAAGGTATCAAAAGGAGAAAGAAAATGTATTTAAGTGGATAGTGATATGTGTATAAATTGGGCCAACATAGAGAGTAACTACAGTTAGTACTACTTGTATTTGCTTTATGTAAATTGTAAATAATTTTAAACGGAAAATTTATAAAACAAACAAAATATTCTTTAATCTTTACCCATGGGATAGTATTGCAAGCTAAGTGAAAATAAGCTATGAAATTATTAAAGCACACACGTGCCTTTCATTCTTTTGTGACTGGGTGTTCGTATCATTTTGACAAAATTATAGCCTAGTGAAAAAAAGAAAAATGTGTACACTGGTAAGCTGGTAGAATCTTATATTTCTGTTCATTTACTTGTACTGTTCAGTTTATTAAATGTCCAGATTTCCCAAAGTTTCATAGGCCAGTTTGACCATCTGTGTTTAGCTACAGTCTAATTTCCTGACAACATCTAAATGTAAGGACAAGTGCTTTGTGTGTTCTGTCCCATTGGTTGACTGTGTCTATTTGGAATGGAAAAATGGGTAGGTTTTCCTTGTTTGCCTCCATGCTCCCTGTCTTCCTGCTTCTTAATTGGCACGCGGTCTTTCTTCAAGTGGTGGGAGGCAAACCCTCTATGAGTGCTCTACAGCTGAGCCGCTGTGGTCAGCCAGCCTCCTTCAAAAAGATTTGAAGCTTTATTTCAGAGCTCAGATTTTAGCTAGCTTCATTCGAAAAATGAAACCTCCAAATAAACTTTTCTTCAGGAAAAAAAAAGGATAAAAGACAATTTCATATAGAGACACTATCTAGGGGCCTACACACAGAGACATTTGGAGATAGACTATTTAAAAACCTGTGCTACTTCTCCTGGTATCTTAAGAGAAGTATGAAAAATTCCTGATCGAGCTTACAGAGGCTCAAATAAAAGCATGATCCATCACTATCGATTCTTTGGTATTCTACTATTTTTCTTTCCTTTGGGTATATGATCTCCTCAATAGCTGGAGTGGATTTTGTTCTTGTTTATTTGATTATTTTGATTTGGCGGGGGAGTTTGCTTTAAATATTTGATTTTGCTTTGCCTTGAAATACAGTCTATTCAAATATTTTAGAAATTCGGATTAATCTGATGTGGATTTTTTTTCCTTTAAAATAAAATCCAGCTGACACATGTATATTTCTAGTTTGAGTTTAGTGGTGAAACTGCTCATGATGATGTGTAAATAGACTCACGAGTAACAGAGTTTTCTATATTTGTGCTGTAATTTTAATAAATACATGTCAATACTTACCACAGAATCAGTACCTCAGTGTGAGATGAAGTTCTTCTTTTACCAAATATTACATAAAGACTAATCCACGGATCATATTTATACCAAGAAATGCCTTGTTAACATTGCGCATTCCCATTTAATGAAATGGTGTTGTTCGATTCTTATCATCTTCTGTGTATATGATATAGACACCATTTCTTTAATCTCCATAAAAATATAACACATGGTTTCTATGAATTATGGATACCGAATTGTTAATCAGATTCATTCTATGGATGATTGAATTCATCAAGTTACTCTTGTATAGATAAATTTTGAAGGTTCTAATTTCTGTCCAGTTCCTTTGCTTGTGAGAGACCCTTAATTATCAGAATGTCATATCAGGATCAGTTGCTTTCCCTCATTTTCAGTAACAGTTCTACAGTTCAGTACCTACATTCACAAAAACTATAGTCCTAGAGAGCAGTGTATCTCCCACTAGCTTTACAGAGGCAACTGAACACAGTTCTGCCTTGCTTAGTTTCGTTTTGAAACAAGGTGACATAATTTGCTCGAGGTTTCAAGGTACTCAGTCCAGCACAACAAATAAGACTTAACAGTTAGGTGGTTCTGTCCACTGTGATAGACCTGCAGTGACAACTCATTCAGATCTTTCCAGATCATGAAATAGATATAGATCGCAGGCTGCAAACAGAAGCAAAATCACTTTCAGTTCCTGCCCACAGAGTCCTACTTCTTTAGCTTGGCTACAGTTTTAAAAGTGCTACAAACATAAGCACCAGAAACTAGAGCTGAATGTTTAAACACCGGAGCCTGAGGGGCATATTTCATATCAAAATAGGAATAATCTCAGGACTTGTATACTTTTAATGGTATCTTATCCTAACCTGATTAATCATAGGTAGAAAGTTGAATCACTAAAGTATTGAGTGCCATACAGATAATGTCATTGTATTCAGTGTATAACTGTTATTTTTCCATTAGAAAACAATATCATGAATATCATTGAAAACAAAAGCAAGGGTAAGAAATCAAAAATATACACTGGGAAAAGGAAAGCATCTTCCATACTTGGTGCTGGTCTAACTAACAGTTGGTATCTAGAACAATGAAAGTAGATTCATATTTGTCACCTTGCACAAATCTCAAGTCCCAGTGGATAAAGGAACTCAACATAAATCCAGATACACTGAATCTATAGAAGAGAATATTGGGAAGAACCTAGAACTCATTGGCATGGGGAGGGGGAAATTTCCTAAACATAACTCCAATGACTCAGGATTGAAGATCAAGAATTAATAAGTGGAACCTCATAAAATTGGAAAGCTTCTATAAAGCAAGGACATAATCATTAGGACAATTACTATGACCGGCAATAAAATGTCACTACCCCCATATCTGATAGAGGCCTAGTATCAAAAGTATATAAAGAACTCAAGAAGCTGACCTCGCCAAAACCAAACAACCCACTCAAAAAAATAGGGTATAGAACTAAAGAGAGAATTCACAACAGAGAAATCTCAAACGGCTAAAAAGCACTTAAAGAAATGTGTAAAGCCTTCATTATCAGAGAAATGCAAATCAAAATGACCCTAAGATTCTACCTTAGACCAATCAGAATGGCTAAGATCAAAAACTCGAGTGACAGCACATGTTGGTGAGGATGTGGAGAAAAAGGAACATCCCTTATTGCTACTGAGATTGCAAACCGGTACAACTATTCTGGAAATCAATCTGAAGGTTCCTCAGAACATTCGAAATAGATCTACCTGAAGATCCAGCTATCCCACTCTTAGGCATATGCCCAGAAGATACCCCACCATACCACAGGGGCAATTGCTTCACAATGTTCATAGCAGCCATATTTGTGAAGCTGCAAACAACCCAGATGTCCCACAATGAAAAAATAGAGAAAATGTATGTGGATTGTTGTCTACATACAGGTGAAGGCAGGCACAAGATAAGGTAAGGCCTGTGATTGGGCAGTGAATTAGTAAGGCAGGCACAGAGTTTTGAAAAGAGGAGAGAGGGAGGAGAAAGAGGAGAGAAGAACCAAGATGGAGGAAGAGAAGGAGGACACAGATCTGTGTGGACTTAAAGGGCCACAGGTAGTTACGAATATTTTATGAGGTGGATTTTTATAGGACAACATTTTTATCTAAGTGTGAAGTTATATTAATTGCTTAATAGTTTATTGTGCGGACATTTTGTGAGTTGAAGATTTACTGATATAAATCTCGTTGATAAATTACAAGCTTATTGAGCTTTGACTTTAATGGGTTACTGGGAGTTGTGACTATAACCACCGGGGGTCCGATGTGGCGACTGTGAACAGAGTTCACAGCAGAGAGTCGGAAGAGAGTAGTCAGTGGCAGCTTGGGATGGAAAATTTGAAACTTAGTGAGTTAGATTGAGATGCTTTGCTGATTAAGATGAAAATACCCCATGGATGCCCTGTGGCCTGCTGGAGCTGGCGATGGCATGGGATAGTGCCATTTTATTTTTTAATATTTACCGCTACAAATGTAGTTCATTTACACAATTGAATATTACTATTCAGCTATTAAGAATTAGGACATCATGAGTTTTGCAGGAAAATAGATTGAACTAGAAAAATATCATCCTGAGAGAGATAACTCAGACCTAAAAGGACATGCATGGTTTGTATGATTGTTTGAATATGATTGGCCCAGGAAGTGGCACTATTAGAAGGTGTGGCCCTGTTGGAATAGGTGTGGCCTCTTTGGAGTAGGTGTGTCACTGTGGATGTGTGACCCTCATCCTAGCTGCCTGGAAGTATTCTGCTAGCAGCTTTCAGATAGGGATGTAGAATTTGCAGCTTCTCCTGCACCATGCCTGCCTGGATGCTACCTTGATGATAATGGACTGAACCTCTGAACCTGTGAGCTAGCTCCAATTACATGTTGCTCTTATAAGAGTTGTCTTAGTCATGGTGTCTGTTCATAGCAGTAAAACCCTATCTCATACAGTATGTACTCTAATAAGTGGATTATTAGCCAAAAACGTACACAATACCCAGGATACAATCCACACAACTCAAAAAAGTTAACAAACTGAAGGGCCCAAGTAAGGATTCCTCAATCTCACTTTGGAGAGAAAAAGACCAATCATGGGGTGCAGAGGGTGGGAGAGACCTGGTTGGGAGAGAGGAAAGGGAGGGGAAAAAGGGAACATTATCAGATATTGGGGATTGGGGGCAGAATTATAAGTGGAGCCCTGAGGGCCAACAAAAAGAATGGAAACATGTAACCTTGGGAGGTAGGGGTAGGGAGACCCTCTAGAATGTGCCAGAAGTCTGGAAGGTAAGAGACTCTCAGGACTCAGAGGAAGGGACTGGGTTTGGGGGTGGGGGTGAGATGAGAGGGACGGAACTTATGAAATCCACCTCCCGTAGAAAGACAGGGCGTCAACTGGAGGGATGTGACTGCCATCCTACAGTCAGAACTCTGACCCATGATTGTTCCAGTCTAAAAGAACTGCAGGAACAAAAATGGAAAAGAACCTAAGGGAAAGGAGGTCCAGTGACAGGGCCACATTGGGATCCAGCTCAAGGGGAGCCTCCAAGGTCTGACACTTGAGAGACCCAACAAGCAGCTGAAAGAGGCAGATCAGACACATGTACCCAAGCAATGGATGGAAGCTGGAAAACACTATGCTTGAATGAGGGAAAGGCTGGAAGAAGCTGTGGAGTAGGGTGACCTCCTTAGGGAGACCAGCAGTCTCAACAAACCTAGAACTCTAAGATCTCTCAGACACTGAGCCACCAACCAGGCAGTATCCAGTAGCTGATATGAGACCCCTGACACATGTATTGCAGAGGACTGCCTGGTCTGGCCTAAGTGAGAGAAGCACCTAACCCTCAAGAGACTTGAGGCCCCAGGGAGGGAGGAGATCTGGTGGGGTGGGACAACCTCTTGGAGATGCAGAAGAAGGAATGAGAGGAGGAACTGTAGAAGGAAGGACCAGGAGTGTGAAAATGACTAAGCTGTAAAAAAGATAATAATAATAATAATAATAATAATAATAATAATAATAATAATAATAATATAATAATAATAATAATGACAACAACAAACAAAAATACAAAAAAAACCAAAATACCCCCCACAAGGCCATCTGGTTGCATAGCAAAAGAGCTAACTCACCCATTTCCCTGAAAATAAATACTAGATGAGTATTAATCCAAATATCAATAATTGTGGCTTCCTGGATTGTTTCAAGAATTGTTAGTGACCTTTGATGTGGCATATAGATTTTTCTATAAATAATTTTCAACATTTATAATATCAGAAGTGTTAAAATTAAAACTTTCAGGCATCCCATAATTCCCTATAGTTAAGCATGATTGTTAAAGCAGAGAATCTCTGATGGATTAATTTTAATTACCCTAAACTACTCGACAATATCAAGATTAGCTTCTGAACCAACACTAGTAACAGTCAAAACTGTGGAAGAGGATGTATTTTGCCACTGAACCACATGTGATCTAAGGATTTTAGTTGAAGTTGAATTACCACAGATCTGATCTTTATATTACTATGTCTCATTGTGTCCTTTTAAACCTTTTGATGAAAGAAATCAGGGTCACTTCCAATTGTAATGAACTGTACCTATCAGTATAAATGACTAGTAAATGAGGCATTGATTTTCTAGATATTTCCAAGTTATGAATCTTACACATTATAAATTCATGTTTTAAATTTTACAAGTATCACATTCTTTTACCTGGAAATTGAGGCAGTGATTGTATGCAATTCAGATAACTCATGTGAAGAGTTAAGTACAAGAGTTATTTTGAAGCCTGGGGATATAACTTGAATGGTAGAGTGCTCTCCTAGTACCTATGAAACACTCAGTTTGATTCCCAGCATGGATTATTCATGACATAATCATATATAAGTAAATCCAAGCACATGGCAGGAGAGTCAGAAAACCTTTACATGTCACGTTCAAAGGCAGCCAGGACTTCACCAAACCTTGTCGTGGAGAAGAAAATATGGAGAACTTATGCAAAAAGATAAGAGCTGTAAGTGACAATTAATATTATTAATCTGTTAATATTATTAATCTGAAAGCTACAATGTAACACAGTAACACAGAAATTGAAGAATGTGATCTCAACAGTATCTGTACTCCTTTTGGGAGAAAAGATATTTACTTTGATTTTGAAATTTTTTCTTATGGCTCTTGTAAATTGAGAAAAGATAGCACAAATATATATTTGTACATTCATGATGAGTGTTAATTATCAACTCAAATTATGAAACCCTTGGGAATTGATTCTTGGTGACTTTATTATAGGGCTGGAGTCACTCAATAACTTTAAATTATGAATGTTTAAAAATAGATGCTTGTAATTTAAAAGGTCTTATGAATCATGATCTCACAACTCGTAAAAGCAAAGGTAAATTTCATCGTGACATCCTGATGCATGAAACATATCTGATAAAGAATAATGTTACTGTCCTTGCTATTGGCAGATTCATCTCCATGGCTGTCATTAGTAATACTTTGGGTACTTATTAGCAAGAATATAATTTTTACTGAAAGTAAAGCTATTGATTATTCTTTTTTGATTTGGTTCCATAAAGAACACTTATATAAAAGCCCAAAGTGATAAGAAATGAAGCACATAAAATGGCCATAGCATCCACTGACATTTTTTAGGCTCCTCGTTTCACAGGTGAAATGCACTTAAGACCTTTGATCGTAACATTCATAGTGGTGTTTTCCTCTTTATTTTATTGTTAACTTGTCTAAACAGACTTGTGGAATGTTCATTGACATTTGGTGTTCAAATACTATTTTAATATTAATAATGAATCATTTTATAATGATTATTCCACATAGTGTTTGTTCATAGCATCTCACTGTACTGAATTGCAGAGAAAGTGAAAGGCATATTACTATATAATACTACAATATGGAGAATCTCAACTTTGTGTGCTGTAAATGTAAAATTAAAGTTTTATATATCAAGCATTTGCCTACTAATGACACCTATGAAAAAAAACCTTAAATTTGTATGACAAAATTGAAACTTTCTTATCTTTGCAAAGTTTCACCTATTTAATTAGGTGTAATAGATGTAATGACACCCTTTACGTTATGAAAATTATTTAGAAATGTTCAATAAGATGGTAAATTAGAAACTGCATGTGAATACTGAATAAATATTGATAAGTTAATCAAATTGAGGATTCCAAAGAACTGAACCAAGCTGCTTCTAATCTTTCTGACTAGCATTTGCTGTACACCCAAGACAACTGGGTACACAGATGGAACTAAGCAAACAAAGCCATCACTATTGCTGGTGGAGTGGTGGTAGTCATAAACACTCAGCTGATTAGAAACAATTGCCTTTAGCTGGAGAGTTGGCGCAGCAGCTAAAAGCATTTGTTGCTCTTACAGAGCACCCATGTGGCAGCCCTCAACCATCAGTAACAGATGTTACTCCAGCATCAAGGGATCTAATGCACTCTTCTGATCCCTGTGGGCACAGGGCATACATGGTACATATACACACGTGTAGGCAAACACTCATATGCACAAAGAAATACAATAAATAATCTCACAAAGCAGTTTTGCATGTGATTAGGACACTTTGTGCCATTTTAATTTATGTGTACAATGTGTTCTATCTAATTAGGGTTATTGCCATAATCATCAAATTAAATATTTACCTATTTTATCATTGTATGATGCCATTGAAATCTTATAAATGTCTTTTAAAATGTTAACGTATATCTTTTCAGTATCTTCCAAAGGAATACCAACATTTATTCCTCCCGTGTACCATTGGATAAATTGGCCACCCAGCCCTTTACCTTAGTTGATAGAAAGCACTCTTCTGTCCTGAAAATTCATATCTTATATGTGTGTGACATATATGTCACTCAGTAATAATCTCACTCAGTTAATATATGTCTTGAACAAATCTGTTAAACATAATGTCCTCAAGGCTCATCAGTGTGGTTACATGTTTTAGGATTTTTTGTTCTACTCATTTTATGGTCCATCAATATCTCTTTGTGAATGGATGTTGGGTTAAGGAATAGCCATTTATGTTCCTTAACCACTCATTTATCAATGGGCATAATTTAAAATTATTTAATTATATCCTACTTATTGTGAGTACTGCAATGAACATGGTCACATTCATACTGACATACTAATTTCATTTATTACTGTTACAGATATAAATCAATGATAGTGTGTGTTCCTAGCATATTTAGTTCCACGTTCAGCTGTTACAATGACAATAAAGACAAGGCCGAATGATGGGAACCCTGAGTTCTGTAATAAGCAAATTATTATTGTAGGAACATAATTCATTGCAAATGTAGGACCATCGGAGTTATCTTTAGTAGTATGTATAACTAAACATTAGTATGTATACATATTGCAATAGTCTTCTTTCAAATAAAGGTTATTTATTAATCATTTACTCTGGTGAACAAAAGAGTCGTTTCCAACCTACTAATATCATTTTCACTGTAGATACTTTGGTTAATATCATTGTATAAAATGCATATCTTTCTTTTACTTGTGTTTATGCTCATCTTTGCAGTTGTACATACTGTTTAGCTCGATGGCCACAGAATATGTAGTTATTTCTGCTCTTCCCTATCACTCAGATCATATACAGTTGAAAATGGCATTTAGCTGCTAGTCATGTTGACAGAAAATATCCTTTCACATACCAAGCCCCATTCCCGTTTGTTAATCACTGTAAAACTGTAAATACCCCTGTATTATTAAACATGTTCATCAGCCATGCAAGACCTCATGGATTTGGCATAGGGATATACTGTGAACCTAAAGTTGGCAAAAGTGCCATATATTAGTTCCAATTTTATCCAACTTCGACATTCCTCTAGTTTTCCATTTTATTGTGAAGTATAGATGTTTTAATATTAAGAACATTACATGAAACAAATATCTACCAATATTGATGAAAATTTATCACAGGATTAACCCATAAAAATACATTTTAGTGAGTAAAAGTGCAAAATTGTTATCTTTTGTCTTTGTCTTTCAAAATAGTTACAGAAATAGAATAGTATAGAAAAGGTAGATAACATAATTTCTGAAGCATCCTCTAGCTTTAGTTATTATTTTTTCTATTTATTTACATCCTACTCATTGCCCCTCACCCCCTCATGGTCCTCCTCCCACAATCCCTCCTCCTATTCCTCCTCCCCTTTACCTTCAAGAGACTGCCTACCTTGAGCTGGCCACCCTCCTTCTCCTGGGTCTTAAGTCTCTTGAGGATCAAAAACATCTTCTCCCAATGAGGCCAGACTGGGCAGACCTCTGCTACATATGTGACAGGGCCTTTGTGTAAACTTGGTTGGTGGCTCAGTCTCTAGGAGCTCTCATAGTCTGGATTAGTTGAGACTGCTGGTCTACCTATGGGGTCACTCTTCCATTCATCTTCAATCCTTCCCCTCATTCAACCATAGATGTCCCCAACTTCAGTCCAATAGTGTATTTGTGTCTGTCTCAGTCGGCTGTTGGTAATTATTATATTAAAATTATGAATATAATACAAATATACATTTGAAATTACATGTTGCTTTATATAGTGTCAGACTCAAAAATAAATTTAGTGCTTTTTTTCTAAAAATGTACATTTTATATGTTGCACAAGTGAAGATGTTTTCATGAAAGGAATTTTAAGAAGTTAAGATTAAATTTGAAAATGCCATCGAATTTTACTTTCCTTACATTGAAATTTTATTTTAAAACCCAATTGAACTTAAGTATTTTTATAATCATCTCAAAGGCACAACCATACTCTTAATATTTTAGTTATCTTCATTTTATTTGAATTGCATTTTGAAAGCAAATGCCCAAATATATTGGTGCTTAAAACTTAGAAAAGCAAAGCAAAACAAAGCTTTGTACTTATAAGGAACTTGAGCCTGCCTTTGATCATTAGGTTTATGAAGAAAAGTTTTGATAACAGACATATTACATTATTAAGTGTCATGTTTACATTCTGTCTTTTCCTTCTTATGAATAACTTATGCAATTAGCTTGCTAAACATTTGATAACTAGTTTATATAATGAACATATTAGGTTTCATTATTTGATGATCTGTATATAAATTAGAATTCAGAAATCTTGTATTATTCATTTTTCTATTGCTGTGAAGAAACACCATGACTAGAATTTATACGTGCAAGCAATTATTTGGCTAATCATATTTCCAGAAGCTAAGTGGTAGAGACCATGACTGTAATGGCAGGGAATTAGGCAAAAGGCAGTCACAGTTCTGGAGCAGAAATGGAGAACTCTGTAACAAATCAGAAAGAGAGCTTAACTGGAAATTAGGAAATTATGTCATTCTTTTAAATCTCAATACTGACCTCCAGCAGTGTAACCCCACCAAAAAGGTTATACCTCCTAATCCTTCGCACTTCCAACAAGCGCCAAAAAACAAACAAACAAAAAAACAAAAAAAAAGCAAACAAAAAACCCAAAAATGCTTGAAATCTAATGTAGTAGGTCAACATCTTTACCTCTAAGAAAATCAAATCGCCAAACCTGAATAGTACAAACTATTTTTATTTATTTTTATTTACATTTATTGAATACACACACATACACAAATACACACACAGATATACAGACATATACATGTATACACAAAGTGTTCATTTCATTTGCATAGCTGAAACTGAGCTCAGAAGGGGTTTCTACTGGTGAAAAGGTCTTCTGTTGTCCATCTGCATTCCCAGCACAATTCAAGTCCATCCTATTCCATATTGTGGTTTGGAGAGCCATGCAATCTGTGGTTTCTACAAAACTTCTATTACTCTTCCAAAATCTTCACTTCTATGGCTGGAGATATAACTCAGAGTTTGACTAATAGTATTTAGTGCTTTTGTAGAGGACACAAATTTGGACCTCAGTGCCCACATGTCAGTTCATAACTGCACAACTGTCTTTAACTCCATTTCTAGGGATCTGATGATCCTCTTAGAGCTCCACTGGAATTGCCCACATATGCTGGAATTTATATCATGAGGGCAAATCACTTAAACAATTAAAAATAAATTAAAGACATAATGTTCAGCTCTAAGGCACATTGCTTCTTCGTCATCAGTACATTAAGAAAATAATTATGATTATTAGTTGTTATCTGTGAATATCCCTGAAAGGAAATAATTTTATCTATGTATGTACAGTCTATCATAGAAAACACATACGTGTTATCTCATGTGTAAAAGATGAAGGAATATTCAAGTTTGATGGTAAGCAGGCAAGGTAACATGTATGTCAAAAAAGATCTTAAAAAGGTAAAATTGCCAGAAATGGCTTTAAATTCCACATCCTAATAAAGGTATAAAGATCTTGTCACCTTGTTGTGAGTTAAAATTCATGAAGACTGATAAGACAATGATACTCAATACTCAATAGTAGAAAGATAGGATTGAACACTGAGTGCATAGTAAGAAGGAACTGGTGCTATCAGCTGTTTAGAAATGATCTGGAGGGTGCACATTGAAAATCTCACCCTCTTTTAGGTAGATTTCTGATCAGGCAACATACATTCTGATATTACCTTATGGAGTCTTATGTGCTACCCCACAGAAACAAAATTTGTAATAAAATTTAAGAACAAAGTATATCAAGCAACTCTTGGCCTAGCTCAGGTTTCACAGCTCCTGTAACAACATTTTTAGTGGGTGAGTTCTCCCTGAGCCAGACCAACCAAGCAATGGGATTTTCTTAATGAGTGAAATATAGGGTCAGCCGAGAGGGTTTGTATGACAATCCCCCTATTAACTCATCCAACTTAAGAAGTAATGAATGTTTAAGACTTTATAGATCTCTCCCACACTTCAGTAACACAGCTGTAAGCAAGATTACAGAGTGTACAATTTAGGGGTTAACATCAAGAGCACCGAATTTCAAAAGCATTATAATGTGACTCTGGAGTGCAATAGATGTTACATTGGCCTTGTGGAAATAAAGAAAGTCTAAATCTTTATGAGCAATGCTGTTAAGAACAGCATAGCAGGTACCAATCACCAGGTATTCTAATTTTTAAATTGCTGAATGTTAACCCAATGAAGAATCCCATTTTTATGAATTTGACAATTTACTTTAGAGTTCTTACAGATTTTAGGACACTCAGGTAGTCACAGATTTCTCTGAGTACATTGTCATCAGAATGATACACTGTCACTAATTCATTAATATTTTTTGGAAGTCTCACGATGTCATTGATTTGTCAGATTACTAAGAAGGCATTTCTGTTAACCTTGGAGAGAAATGATTCTTACTAATTCCAAGGGAACAGGAATAGAACACGAAGATCTTAGTGTTTCTGTGGTTGACAGAAACACATACTCAGGACTACACATATTGGAGGGAAGTGAAATTGAAATCAGATCTATACTGATAAGATAACCATCTGCTGGCATCATTTGTTTGTTTTTAATTATCTTAATTCCCAATTAAGCCTATGCTTGGGAGTCATAGCAAACAAAAAGCAGAAGGGGGCAGCAAAGAGCTGTAAGGGCCATTTAAATAAAAGTTCTCAAATTTGAAAGATGCAAAAGGTTATAGTGGATAAGTGACAAATGTGTGAACATCCACTTCAGAATCTTGGTTGTTACAGAACCTCTAACTTATTGAGCACTATTTGCTTCTGGTTTCTCCCCATATCTTTGAATGTCCCAGAACATTGTATTTACTCCCTTTTCTGCCCTAACATACTAGTTCCTCACTTGCAACAAGTGTTGGGTTGGTTGACTTTATTCTTTTTTTGAATATGTTTCCTATTATGAATTTACATGTGCCCACTCACTGTTATACTTCCCCATCAATATGCAAACAGTATCTTGTGTATCACTTTGGGCAGCTTAGATGACATTTAGGACAATCATGCTTGTGTTTGGTAGGTCCATTTCCAATAGCTTCCCTGCCGTCATTTAAAAAGTCAGCCACACTCTAGTGTGCAAAGATAATAGTTTCAGGAGAACTGACCCATAACTGAGTAGCTGGTGTCAGTTGATGGCTCCTAAAATAGGGGGAGCCAAATTTCTTCAGAAGGGTATTCTAGAGAAGCTTACCCATTCTCTAGTTCATGAGGCCATTTCCCTCCTATAAAGATGTGAGAGAACAAAGTAGGAGCTTGGAAAGAGTTGTATATTGAAAGAAGAGAGTAGGGTGTCAATGTGATTATATGCATGTAGTAATACATGAAATTACTGAGAATATTTTAACGGTCCTTTTGTGAAATTAATGCAACCTCCAGTAGAGTGAATTATCTTCATAAAAGAAATAATTCCTTTGAGTATTTCTATATACTTACCAAGATTTTTTTTTAGAAATTAATTGAAATAAAAGCTTCTGTATTCAGAACTCTCATTTATCACCACTAACCAATTTCTATTCTGTAGCTGTCACTCAACGAGACATTTCTAGTAGCAATGTGTGGCAAACATGTCAAAAACCTAGACTCATTATTTTGATCAGGTTATATGTCTTATTTCTTTTAACAGTTGTGATTCTTTTCACATATCCACTGAAATAGAATGTTCTTATCATCTTTAATGCTAATTTTAATTTCACATGGTATCCCAACCTCATAATCTACTAATCTCATTATCCTCTTCATTTCCCAAGACTTTAATGTTGATCATCCTGTCAAGACCAACCACGCATTATCAATAGATTCTAGCAAGAAGAGGATATACCTTCTTTTAAAGTTTTTTATGAATTAGTTTTCATTTTTAACTTTATTTCTTTGCAGACAATTTAATCCTCAAGTCCCTAGCATCGTTCTTAAGCTCCACTGATTTTCAAGGATACTATACAGGTAAGCCATATTCTCCATGGCATGACCTTTATTCATGGTGATCAGTGAAGATTCTCTAATATATGCTGTCATGGAGGCATGAAAACAATTAGTCTTCCTCAAAAGGTTCTCTTGAATTTGTTCAGCATACTAACAAGGGTTTGGTAAAGAATACATATTAAAACATAACTTGGAACAAGATGGAAAGGTTGTTGGCATTGTTTTATACTTCTAGTCAAAGAATTTGTATCATGTAAGCTATTTCTATCAGTTCCAAACCACTTTAAAAGTTTCAACAATTTTATATTCTTTGGGGAATAGATCTAAATGTCTGGCTTTATAGGAACAATGTATATTAAAAAATCATCCATATAAGAAAAAAAAAACAAACAACTATAGCAGCAACAAGAGCAACAACACAGTCCATCTGTATGTATGTAAACTACCATTAAAAATTAATTAATTAATTAGTTAATTAATTAATTTTATTCCAAGTGTTGCTTCTTTTTCTGGTCAGCCCTACAAAAATTCTTTACCTCATTCCTGCATCTGTATTTCTGGGAGGGTTTTTTCCCCCACCCACCCCACTCCCCTACACCCCTTTTTCTGGACCATCAAGTTATTAGGTACATCCTCTCCCACTGAGGCCAGACAAGGCAATGCTCTGCTACACATGTGCTACAGTCACAGAACAGTTCATTAATGCTCTTTGTTTTGTGGCTTAGTCTCTGGAAGCTCTGATGGTCAAGTTAGTTTATACTATTGTTCTTCCTATGGAGTTGCAATCCCCTTCTTCTGCTCCTTCAATCCTTCCCCTAACTCTTCCACAGAAATTCCCAACCTCAGTATAACGGTTTGCTGTGAGACTCTGCATCTGTCTCAGTCAGAGGCTGAGAGTGCCTCTCAGAGGACAGCCATGCTAGTCTCCTGTCTCCAAGCACAGCATAGAAACAGTGATAGTGTCAGGTTTTAGCCTGCACATGGGATGGATTCCAAGTTGGCCCGATCCCTGGATGGCCTTTCCTTCAGCATCTTCTCCAATTTTTGTCCCTGCATTCTTTATATAGGAACAACTCTGGGTCAAAAAATTTTCAAGATGGGTGGGTGGCTCCTTCCCTCAACTGGGGGCCATGTCTGTCTACTAGAGGTGGTCTCTACAGGTTCCGTCTCCTCACTGTTGGGAATTTCAGCAAAGATCATCCTCACTGGGTCCTGGGAGCCTCTCAAATCCCAGGTCTCTGGGACATTATAGAGGATCCCCCACCTCCACCCACCGCTGCTGCTTATTTTCACTTATTCTCCTGGCTCTTGAGGCTCCTCTCCTGTCTGCAGCCATACCAGATCCTGTTTACCTTTTCCCTAGCCACTCCCACCAACTCCCTCCCTCCCTCTGCCTCCCAGGATTATCTTCTTTCCCCCTCTAAGTGGGATTGAAGTATCCACACTTGGTCCTTCCTTCTTGTTAAACTTCCAAGGTCTGGTTTGTGAGTTGTATTATGGGTATTCTGTACTTTTTGACTAATATCCACTTATCAGTGAGTACATACTATGCAAGTCATTTTCGGTCTCGGTTACTTTGCTCGTGATGATATTTTCTAGTTTCATCTATTTGACCTGAAAAATCCATGGTGTCCTCGTGGTTTTTGTTTTGTTTTGTTTTCATTTGTTTTTTTTTTTTTTTGTTTTTTGTTTTTCTTTTTTAAGAATCATTCTGATTAATGTAAGGTGGAATCTCATGGTCATTTTGAGTTGCATTTCCCTTATGCCTAAGGATGCTGGTAATTCCTTTAGGTGCTTCATGGCCATTTGAGATTCCTCTGTTCAGAATTCATTTTTAGCTCTTTACCCAATTTTTAAATTGGGTTATTTGGTTTTCTGGAGTCTAACTTCTTGAGTTCTTTGCATATTGGAACATTAACCTATAGGGTTAGGGACAATCTTTTGGCAATCTATAGGGTGCTATTTTGTTCCTTTGACACTGTCTTTTGCCTTACAGAAAGTTTTCAGTTTCATGAGTCCCATTTGCCAATTGTTGATCTTAGAACCATTGGTGTTCTGTTCAGGAGGAAATTTTCCTGTGCTAATGCATCTGAGGATCTTTCCCACTTTCTCTTCTATTAGATTCAGCATATTTGGTTTTGTGTGGAGGTCCTTGATCCACTTGGACTTGAGTATTATGCAAGGTGGTAAAAATGCATCAATATGCATTCTTTTATAGGAAGACCATCAGTTATACCACAATCATTTGCTGAAGATGCTTTCTTTTTTTCTGCTGTATGGTTTTGGCTTCTTTGTTAAAGATAACTGTCCATAAGTGTGTGAGGTTTTTGTTGTTGTTGTTGTTTTGTTTTTTAATTTTGTTTTTGGTTCTTTTTTTTTAGTTTTTTTTTTTTCTGGGTCTTCTTTCTCTGTACCAATGGCAATTGCATTGAATCTGTAGATTACAAAACTTTGCAGATGATATGATAGTATACATAAGCAACCCCAACAATTGTACCACAGAATTTCTATGATTGACAAAAAACTTATCAAAGTGACTGTATATAAAAATAACAAATCAGTAGCCTCTCTGTATACAAATGATAAACAGACTGTGAAAGAAATTAGGAAACAACATTCTTCACAATAGCCATAAATAATATAAAATAGTTTGATGTAACTTTAACCAAGCAAGTGCAAGTGACAAATACTTCAAGTCACTGAAGTAAATTACCATTCTTAAACTCCTAGTTTCAATTTATGCTTATCTTACTGACCATTGAGTGACTATATTTTCCTTGCTTTCTCTAGCAAGTAATAATCAGATCATTTTCTTATACCTGAAAGGATATCAGCTCTAGTTTCTGATACTACATTTAATATCTACTTTAAAAAATTTAAAAGGAAAGTCTTTCATTATACTCAACTATGAATAAAGGAACTTCATTTACAATTTTGATACGATTTTGGGTCTTCTATAGGACAAATATCAAACTTTTAAAATCTTAGTACTTATAAAAATCCTGAATCCATTATGACAATAATTCCATGAGAAGACATTTTTAAATATCATCTCTATTGATAAGAGGATATCCTGAAGTTAACTAGTATTTCATTATTTTTCTAGGTATGAGTTCAAGGATTAGATCTTTGCTTCTTCCTGGAGATTGTCACAGTGGACTAAAAATACAGTAGAAGATAAAAACACTGAATTAAAAAAAATAAAAATACAAGAGTTTAAGAACTCAGGAAAGCCACATACAGCAAGGCTGAGAGATTTAGGTTGTGTTCAGTCTCAAATGTATTCTTAAACTGTTTTAAACATGAGCCAATACACTAAGACACTTTTAATCTATACAAGTCAATAGATTGCAGCCAAGATTCTTTGTTTTAAAAATCTATTTTATAACCCCTTATTTTCACTTCAAACTATATTATGCCTTTTCTTTTCATCCACAAAATTCAGCTCATCAGCTAGAATATACTGAGTCCTGAAAAGAAGTAAAAATAAATGTTAGAAGATTTCACAGGAATCATTGACTGAACTCAGGTAAATTCTTTTAGATAAACTAAGTATTAGTCTAGAATATAGTTCAGCCAAAATTTTTGAGCATAATACTATGGTTTATTTGACACTAATTTCTCAACACTAACAAAAACAAACAACTAATTACTCCTATGTATCTTGAAATAATTTTACTTGGTGTGCAGTACAGTAAAACGCACCATAATGTCATATATATGTATACATATATGTATATTAATCTTTTTAAAATTTAGCACCATAATGCCTGTTTTAATCTTTGATGTACATAAGAATTATGAAAAGAAACAAACAGCATGCTTCCTAATTACCTGAGTATACATGTTTACAAATTCCCCTGTGAATTCAGTGAATATTCTTCTTGCGAATTTCTACAGAATAGGTGACATTTATATTTTATTGACTAGAATCTTAATTTTATGATTTACCTATTCACTGGTAGTACTTAGAAGCTACAGTACAGAAGCAAATATTTTGTACTTCATTTGAGCACTCCCAGAAAAGACCCATGCTTTATACAAAGTAGACTGAACTGAACCTGTAACATGGATAATTTCTGTGATAAAATTCAGTGAAAAAGATACAGGTAAACACTAGAGATACACAGCATATCTAAGCAATCACAGGTTTTCTTTCATTTTCTCTAGACATCTTCAAAAGTGTTGGGTAAAAAATTACATCAAGTGATACCTAAACCTTGCAGACTCAATAACAATGAAAAGTTCAGATTAATTTTCCTCAAGTGCACAATCTTTATCTAAACACTCTTATAAACAATGTTCCATGCCCAAGAAAGCTGTAGGACATTAAATAGCATTAAAAGTCATAAAATTGTCACTCTTATCTGACCAGGAATTACGAGTTGTTTATCTAAACAGTTATTGACAGTCCAGCTGAAAATTATCACGGCTTTATTTCTTTCTCTGAAACCTGGAGTCAACTTGAACTTCTGTATTTTCTATGTATAAAACTTAGGCTGCTAGAATGGTTCAAAGATAAGATCTTTGCTTTGTTGAGAATAAAGAGTATCACAGTGGACTTAGGTGGATGTCACTTTCAATTGGAGAGCATGACTTTTACAACCTAGATTTACTCTTAATATTTTTCCAGCTAAAGTCTGTGGATTGCAGGATGCAGTCTATAGCTATTGGCTTCATACTAGAGTTTGGCTAATACTTGCAGACAGCATGAAATGGTGAAAGAAGATGGTGAGATTGTGAGAATTAATCCCTGTTTTCAAGCCTAAGGGAGTGAAAGCACATTCACTGTGGAATCTATTTGTGAGCCCGATCAGTGAAATTGCAATCTACAAGAGTCCCTATTAAATTGAATATTTATTTAAAGCAAAACTTGAAGAAGGCATTTAAGTTTTTTGTCTGTGTAGTAAACAAAGTGAAATATTTTGTTGGTGTTCAATATAGACATAGGGGGCATAAATAGAATAAATTATAGTTTGGTGCAGTGATTATTATAATAGTATAATTTACCCATTTTCTTAACATGCATTTGGATCTGCATCAACTCCTGTCCCAGCTAAATGGAGGTTTTTGTATCTTCTGCATAATGTTTTTTATAGTTTTGGAATAACATACTTTACATTATAGAAAATATGCCCTTGATTATCCTCTGTTCATATATAATTTTGTATAATTACCTTCGGGGCTGGATTAGGCTTATTAAAAATCTTCTTAGTGTTAAGTGCTGAATATGTACTTTCAAACTTTAAGCTACTGCCCAGCAGAAGAAATATTCATTAATGTAATATTGTGGTTTATTTCTTTTTTTGTCCTAAATGGGGAGAACTTTAGAATTTTCTCTCCCCTTGCTATATTTTCACAGAGCAGACAAAGAAATGAACAAACAAACAAAACAAAAAACAAAAGAAACAAATGAACAAATAACAATAACAACAAAATCATAATGAAGGTCTTGATGTAATAAAGATCAAATGTACAGATTTCTTTATTTTTAATTTGTGGCTGAGATTTGGGGCATACAGAACCTTCTTTTCTCTTCTGTCTCAAGATTCTTACAATTATCATTAGGGTATCTGCTGTGCAATGAGTAGACAAACAATAATTCAACCATTTTTTTAAATTTTGTAATTTTTAATTTAAGTAACTGATAATCTTTACAAGCTAGAATGAAGTAGTCTCAAATTATACTCACTTTTTTGCTTCTATGTTTTCTTTCCACTGCAATTTAAAAAAATATATATAGATCATTCATTTTGGCTTCATCTCAGTAAAATCCTAAAAGTATAAGCAACTAAATTATTCCCACTGAAGAATACTTAACAAATTCTTCAAAGCCTAATCATATTAGAACTATCAGAGAAGATACTAAGTTCTCTGAAAACATACAAATACTTTTAAATCATCAAATTCAACGCTAGAATGTCCTCCTGGATAAGTCATCAATTTTGAGTATCATCATTGTAAAAATAAAATACAAAAAAAGATATTGTTCAGACAATTATCAAAAACATTTTGATCTAAGATAAGACAATTTATAAAAGTTTAAAAAAGAAATTTATGATTTCTAAAACAAATTCTCTCTACTAGGAAAATTAAAATTCTGTCAATTTTTCTCACATACTATCAGTAGTGTAATTGGACTGCAAACCGCATTGATTTAGAATGTCCCATAGGATCTCTAGCCCCTCTCTATGACTCTCCTGCTAACTGAATCCACTGAGTTCCTTTCCAATCTTAAATAATTAAATAATAAAATAGATGTTGTTGATATATTTAGACTTGAGCTTTGTACAAGGAGATAAGAATGGTTGAATTTTCCATTTTCCATTCTTCTGCCTGCTGCCCACCAGTTAAACCAGCCTCATTTGTTGAAAAAGCTGTCTGTTTTCCACTGGATCATTTTAGCTCCTTTGTCAAAGATCAAGTGACCATACGTGCATGGGTTCATTGCTGGGTCTTCCATTCTATTCTATTGATTTCCCTGCCTGTCTCTGTACCAATACGATGCAGTTTTAATCATGATTGCTCTGTAATACAGCTTTAGGTTAGGGATGGTGATTCCCCTAGCAGTTCCTTTATTGTTAAAATAGTTTCCATTATTCTAGGTTTTTGTTATTCCAAATGAACTCAGGAATTGCTCTTTCCATGTCTTTGAAGAATTTTGTTGGAATTTTGATGGGGATTTGCATTGAATTTGTTGATTGCTTCCAGCAAGATGGCCACTTTTACTATATTATTCCTGCCTATCCATGAGCATGGAAGATCTTTCCATCTTCTGAGGTCTTCTTCATGTTTTTCAAGGCCATTCAGAGAGTGCACACATAGGGATTCATACCATCTATAGACATCAAACCCCAACACTATTGCTGATGCCAAGAATTGTTTGCTGACAGGAGCCCTGGTATGGCTGTTCCCTGATAGGTTGTGACAGCAGCTGACTAAGACAAATGCAGATACTCATATCCAATAATTGGACTGAGCCCTCAGACACCAATGGAAGAGCTAGGGGAAGGATTAAAGGAGATGAAGAGGGTTGCAACCACATGGGAAGAACAATATCAACTAATTGGACATCTCAGAGGTCCTAGTGATTAAACCACCAACCAAAGAGTATACATGGAGAGATCCATGGCTCCAACTACAGATGTAGCAGATGGACTTATCTGTCATCAATAGGAGGAAAGACCCCTGGTCCTGTGGAGGCTTGATGCCCCAGTATAGGGGATGATAGAGCAGTGAGGAAGGAGTGAATGAGTAGGTGGAGGAACACTCTCATAGAGGAAAATGGGAGAGAGAATGGGATGGTGGGCTGTGGAGGGGAAACTGGGAATGGGAATATCATTTGAAACATAAATGAATAAAATGATTAATAAAAAGTAAATAAGATAAATACCTTTTAACCCAAGTTTACAAACAATAAAATACTCACATTTTTTTGAATGTGTCTACAGGTTGGAATTTCGATTTGTAATGTTATTGTTGACAAGTGGGATATTTAAAATTGATTGGGTCATGAGGACTTGTCCTCATAAATGTATCAATTATATCAGCATAAGTGACTAAGCTATCACAAGTGGAAGTTGGCTCTGAAAGCTGGTTTAGAGCTCATTATCTCATGTATCTAATATTTTATCGTCTTTTCATGTTAACTCCTGACTAACAAGTGATGAAATAGCAATGAATTCTATAGAGATATGAGCTGCCCTTTCTCAAGAATGATAAGCCCTAAGCAACAATAACAATACCACACCACCGCCACCACCACCACCACTACCACCATCAGTTTTCTGTTCTATAAATTACCACATTTTTAATATTGTAGTAGAGTAAGGCAAAATAAAGCCATTATTATCTCCTTGTTTGCAAGCCGTAGTACTGACATAATGTAGTAAAAGTCTACCTGATGTAAAGACATGCAAGTTCTTCCTACTATTCAATGCTCTGTCTGTGTTATATGAGTTGATTCTTACTGGTGAATTAGCTATAACTTGATTAATGCTTGTGCTTTTATACAGAATGATTATTTTTGCATTAAAACTTTTGTTTTTTACATTTGTTTGTTCTGTTGGTGGATTGAAGATGCTACCACAGAGCATTTGTGGACATGGGAGGACAGCTTGCAGGAATCAGTTCTCACCCTCCACCAGGTGGTACCCAAGCACTGAATACCAATCATATACTATAATGTTTTAAAGCCATTATATACCTTCATTATCTAATTAACAACAAATAAGTGAAAGCTTACTTGAAAGTTTTGTGCAAATGACTTGAAACATGTATTCTCTACTATACTTATCTGTAGTAATTTGTAAAGGTTAATATTGCATTTAAATTTCTGATTTTATCATTAATTTAAATTTTGTTAAATTTATTGCTTGAGATTTTTCTTTGTTTTAAAGATTTTCTATGGAGGCATATACATATTTAAATTCAGATTTTTTATTACAGTTTAAAATTAATACCATATATGTTCATGGAAAATAAAAACATGGTATTAAATATGAACTAATTAATCTGTGTCAATTAATTTATTAATTCTATAAATTATTTTTCCTGGTGTATAACAATTAGATATCCTATTTGTGACTGTTTTAAGGTTTAACTCTTTTAAAACTATTTGACATGACTTTGAATGTTATTAAGTTTGAACTCAATTTTAACCAGACTGTCAAGAAAATGAAAATCCTTCTAGTTTGTGCAAATTAGAAATTAAAGGTTAAATAATTAAACCTGTGAATACAGTTATAAAAGTTCATGAAATATCTTTGTCTCTCTCATTTTGACAGCAGTATTGGAGACATCTATGGAATTTATATATCATAGAGTCCACTCCTCTGAGTACATGTCAGCAGGGAGTAGATTTTGCATATATCACTGAAGCACATCGCAAGGATAATGTGGTCTTTCATGGGTCACTCAACATAGAGAATCTATTATCTCATCTCTTAATGGTTCTGAATAGAGAATGACCATGAAAAATAGTGCACATACTTCAGAAACTCCTTAAAATTAACTTTCCACATCTTTGGACATGATTTCATGATCTTTTGTAAATGTAGTTTGTAACATATTAAAATTGAAATCAATATGAAGTACAGCTTGCGAGGTTATCACAACCATTTAATCTTACAATTAAACAAATGAAAAACAAACATACAATCTAAACAATTTTGCATTTAACTTTATTTAGCTTTAATTTTTACATAGATTTGTTTCACTCTTCTCATCCTGAAAATAAGGATTAAAGATTTTATTGTTCTATATACTAGAAAAAGAAAAATAAATTAAGTCCAAAGTCCTATTTAAAATCAGTGAATGTCCTAAATAGTTCATAAACCATTTTAAGTAACTGTAACGAATGTGAAATAGTACATGACTAAATAATCATGTATTGTTAAAATAACACCTTCAGTTTATTAGTATATTAACTATAAGGAAACCTTGGTGATTTTACAAAACCAGCCTTTTTTTTTTTTAATGTCCATGAGTGTTAGAAATGTCACAGAAACTATTAATTAAAAATATCTTCAGGTCTTATGTGTGAAGAAAGCAGATATAGAGGTTTGTGACACTCTGACATTGAACACTGGCCCAACAAAGATTGTCACATATTAGGTCTCTAAAACTTGTAAAAATCCAGGGATCCATACCTGGCAAAATCAACTTACAGCTAGGGAAAGGTTTAGCACACCGAGATCATGATACGAGCTTAATTGCAAAAATCAATGTACAAAGGACACAAGAAACACATAGGTATACAGAGCACAGCAATCACGGGAGCAGGGCCATCGTCTGCAGATTTTTCTTTGCTCTCAATATGGACAAAGAGGACAAGACTCCAGAGTAAAGTAGACTCTAAGTTAGCAGAAGAGACAAAGTGATTTTGTTCTCCAATGGACTGAAGCAATTTGACTTAGTTCTTTGGAATATATTTAGGACTTTTCCTCTCCATAAATATTCATAAGCCTATTAGAAAAAAATCATTCTTTTGGGTCAATTTTCATTGTTTTTGATGATTTTCTAAGACAATGGTAAGACAGTTATACATTGTCTGTTGAAGATTATTTATTACACACTGTTTCTGATTCAAAGTTCATTTTCCAGATTATTTTCCTGTGAAAATAAACTCGGAGGAATTTAAAGACAACAAAACTAGTAGGATTTTGTAGCTGGATCCAGAGTTGGACAACTGACAAGAAGGCTCCAGCAGGAAGCAAGTGCCACAATATAATTGCGGCACTGTGAAAATTATTACTGGCAAGGAACTTTGAATACTTACAGTGAACACAAATTGGACTGTTATGGCTTAGTGTTTTTACTCCATAGGAGGCTGGTAAGATAAAATTCAGCTAGTAAGTTTTCTTGTGCCTTTTGGAAAAATGTGCAAGCTCAAGTGTTTAAGCAGCAGTTAAAGGTAAGTGTGTCTTTCATGGCTAGCTTAGTTCCTTGTGGAAACAGGACCACAAATTTAATATGTGAGTCCTGCTTCAGTTCTAATTCTGTAACTTGGAAAAGGACCAATGTGCTTTGTTTCATTTTCTTTGTATCAGTAATGAAATTCATGAGTAATGCCATTGAATTCTCAAACTTTCTTTGTTAGCAGATCATTATATTTTAATATTTATCCTCACTGGACACTAAGAGTTTTGGTCACTGAAGAGCTTTGGTCTAAGTCTTGACTTTTTAACAGTGTTTAGAGCAGTGGTTCTCAGCCTTCCTAATGCTGCGAACCTTGAATACAGTTTGTCATGTTGTGGTGACCCTCAACCATAAGACTATTTTTTATGTTTCTTCAGAACTGTAATTTGCTACTGTTTTGAATTGTAATGTAAACATCTGTGTTTTCCAATGGTCTTTTCTGACCCCTATGAAAGGGTTCTTGGACAAGAAGGGGTGATGACCCATGGGATGAGAACTGCTGGTCTAAAACAATAATAAAATTTCCTTAAAGAGGAATCTTATTGAATTTACTGTATGCTGTTTTATGTCTCATAATAACACTATAGCCAGACATCATAGGACTGGAGAATTTTATTATTCTTTCAGTCCCTTTATAGGTCAGAGATATATTCAGATGTATAGTTCTTCTGTAACCTGCCTCAGTGGATTACAAGGGTAAAAATTCTCTATTTCTTCTGATTAAATATAGCCATTGATTAATAATTAAAATCTCTGCTTATTTAGTTTTTTCCTTTGACATCAGTTATAATGTCCTTTCTCATTTCTGAATATCTTAATATGATTGTTTTATTTTTTATTTTCTTTCTTTCTTTCTTTCTTTCTTTCTTTCTTTCTTCCTTCCTTCCTTCCTTTCTTCCTTCCTATCTTTTCTCCCTTTTTTCTTTCTATCTTCCATTCTTCCTTCTTTTCTGGTGACAAGGTACCATATTTGAGGTTTCTATTGTGATGAAGGACTGTGTCTACACCAGGCACAAAGGCTACTTGGGGAGGGAAGGCCTTATTTAAGTTTATAATTTTACATCAATCTATCACTGAGAGAAGTTAGAGAAGAAACTCAACTTGGAGGCATGAGCTGCTTAAAAGGCCATAGATGAGTGCTCTTTTGGCATGATCCCATTTTTTTGTTTAACCTGTTTTCTTATACATTTCAGGACTAGCTGTCCAGGTATGATATTGTCACCAATAGGATGGATCCTTCCATATTAATCAATAGTATAAAAAATGCCAAACAGGTCTACCTATCCAGTCAGTTTGGTGTTTGAGGTATAGTTGCTGTTGAGCTTTCCTCCATGCAGATTAGTTTAGGCTATGTCAAGTTGGCATAAGCCTAGACAACACACTAGCATTAATAATATTGCCTTGTCAAAAAATTCATTAATTTTTAAAATGATTTTCTATTTTTGTCCCTATCACATTTATTTCTTCTATAACTTTTACTATTTGTTAACTAATAGTATGCTTAGTTCCTTCTTTTTTTCCCTAAAGTATTGAGGTGTAAGAGGAGGTGGTTTAGCTGAAACTATCCTTTTGGAAAGCAGGCACGTCTCACCAAAAAAACATCCTTTTCAGAATCGCTTTTGTCACATCCCATAAGTTTTAGTATCACCCATTTCTATTTCATTTTTTTCAAAATTCATTCTGTTTAGACTTTAAATTTCTTCTCTACTTGTTTAAGAGAATGTTGTTTAATTTCCACATATTTGTGAATTTTCCAATTTGCCTTCTGCTTGCAATTTCAAACTTTACACAAATGTCCTTAGACAATATACTCAGCACTATTTTAGTTTTTAGTTTACTTAAAAATGTTCATGAATAGTTTTGTGATTCAAATGTACTATATATACCACAAAATGGTCTATATGTACTACAGGGTAGCAGAATTCTAATGTCAGTTGTTTACACATATATAATCAATGATCTGTGACAGAGATGGACATAAGAGCCTCAGGGCAACAAAACCCTGACATCTTGTATCAAAGATTTGGAAAGGCTAAAACAAACACTCGGGCTTGTTATGTAACCACCACTAATACACAAACAGAGAGAGAGAGAGAGAGGAGAGAGAGTGGGAGGGAGGAGAGAGACATGTGTCAATATCTTTAAAATGGTCCCTTGTTTGAGTAAGCCATATACAATGGTTGAATGTTATAAAAGTCTGTATTTGGAAAGACAAATATTTCATTCTGACAATTTACACAAATAGTACAGGGAATTAGGAAATAATATAGTATAGACTAGAAAGTGATTGATATTGAAATGAAGCAATGTGGCAGAATGTATAAAGGAATGTAGAGGTATGGGTTTTCTTTCTTTTTTTCCTTTCTTTAATTTTTTTTAAATTGGATAATTTTTTATTTAAATTTCAAATGTTATCCCCTTTCCCCCACCCAACCACCCACTGATTCCTGCCTTCCTGCCCAGACATTCCCCTACACGGGGGGTTCCAGCCTTGGCAGGACCAAGGACTTCTCCCTTTGATGACCAACAAAGCCATCCCCTGCTGCTTATGCAGCTGGAGCCAAGGATCAGTCCATGTATAGTCTTTGGGTAGTGGTTTAGTTCTTAGGAGCTTGGGTTGGTTGGTATTGTTGTTCTTGTGGGGTTACAAACCCCTTCAGCTCCTTCAATCCTTTCTCTAACTCTGCCAATGGGGACCCCACTATCAGGTCAATGGTTGGCTGTAAGCATCTGCCTCTAAATTTGTCATGCTCTAGCTGAGCCTCTCAGAGACATCTATATCAGCCTCTTGTTAGCATGCACTTCTTGGCATTAGCAATATCGTCTACGTTTGTTGGCTGTATGTATATGGCCTGGATCCTGAGGTGGGGCAGACCCTGAGAGGCCATTCCTTCAGTCTCTGTTCCAAACTTTGTCTCCATATCTCCTCCTACAAAAAAAGTTGTTCCCCCTTGTAAGAAGGACTAAAACATCTGTACTTTGGTTGTCCTTCTTCTTGAGCTTCATGTGATCTGTGGATTGTATCTTGGGTAATCCTAGATTTTGGGCTAGTATCCACTTATCAGTGAATGCATAGCATGTATGGTTTTTTTGTGATTTGGTTACCTCACTCAGGATGGTAATTTCTAGTTCCATCCATTTGCCTATGAATGTCATGAAGTCATTGTTTTTAATAGCTGAGTAGTACTCCATTGTTTAAATATACCACATTTTCTTTATCCATTCCTCTGTTGAAGGGCATCTGGGTTCTTTCCAGCTTCTGGCTATTATAAATAAGGCTGCTATGGATATAACAAAGCATGTATCCTTGTTATATGTTGGAACATTTTTTGGTTATATGCCCAGGAGTGGTATAGCTGAGTCCTCAGGTAGTACAATGTCAAATTTTCTGAGGAACCTCCAGACTGATTTCCAGAGTGGTTGTACCAGTTTCCAACCCCACTAACAGTGGTGGAGTGTTCCTCTTTATCCAAATTCTCGCCAACATCTGTTGTCACTGAGTTTTTTATCTTAACCATTCTTACAGGTATGAAGTAGAATCTTAGGGTGGGTTTGATTTGCATTTCCCTGATGACTAAAGATGTTGAATATTTCTTTAGGTACTTCTCAGCAATTCCATATTCCCCCACTGAGAAATCTTTGTTTAGCTCTGCACCCAAATTTTTAATAGGGTTATTTAATTCTCTGGATTCTAACTTCTTGAGTTCTTTGTATATATTGGATATTAGCACTCTATTGGATGTAGGACTGGTGAAGATTTTTCCCAATCTGTTGGTAGCAATTTTGTCCTAATGACAGTGTCCTTTCCTTACAGAAGCTTTGCAGTTTTATGAGGTTCCATTTTTTGATTCTGGACCTTAGAGCACAAGCCATTGGTGTTCTGTTCAGGAAATTTTCCCCAAAGTCCCTGTGTTCAAGGTTCTTACGTACTTTTTCTTCTATTAGTTTCAGTGTATCTGGTTTTATGTGGAAGTCCTTGATCCACTTGGTCTTGAGTTTTGTTCAAAGAGATAAGAATGGGTTGATTTGCACTCTTCTACATGCTGATCTCCAGTTAAATCAGCACCATTTGTTGAAAATCCAATCTTTTATCCATTGGATGATTTTACCTCTTTTGTCAAAGATCAAGTGACCATAGGCGTGTGGGTTCATTTCTGGGTAGATGTGCACTTTCTTAATCAAGATGAGATTTAAAACCCATTAGATTAACACTTGAGCTGGTGCTGCCACAACATAAACTTCAGTATTTCATGCATAGATATTAAACAGAAATCTTGAGTTTCTATGCCATTGGGAATAAACATTTCTGAAATATTGATTGTTAGATAGGCACACCCAGTAAGATTACTATTGGTATATAGTTTGTGTAAGAGATGTGTAAATATCTTACTTCATAAGGGTGACAAAGAACAAAATATTAGACCAAGAGGTATAAAAGTATGAAGAAAATAACATGTGATTCGTAAAACATTGTTCACAGTAAGAGATGCTGCTACAAATCTCTAGTTTCTGATAGCTATAGATAATATACAGAATTTCAATACCATTTTGACTCAGGAATACTTAATTGTTCTGGAAAAATGTGATTTTCATAAATACTATTGATGAAGCCAAAGTAAAAGTTAAAAAAGCATGAGCTATATAGAACTATGAAAATCATTAAGTCAACACAGCATCTTTAGAATTAAATTAGACAAGAACTGATGATATAGCTGTTCAAAATTATGTATCAAAGATAAGAAAGAGGGGTAGGATTGATATCTCAGTGAACAAAGGTTCTGGCTACCATGTCTTGCAATCTAAGTTTAGAATCCTGGTATCTACTACAGTATAAGAGGATAAATGACTTCTACACATTTGCCTCGCTTCCATATATTCAGTGATAAACACATCTCTCTCTCTCTTTCTCTCACTCCTTTCTTTTTCTCTCCCTCTTTCTCTCTCTCATATAGACACACAATACACATACACAACAGACACATACAGAGACTGTAAGATAACCTACCTAAATGCTATAAAATGTTTAAAGTAAACAAGAACAAATAGTGAGGGAACTGAGGGCTAGTACAGTAACAAAGGGGATAGATTTGTATTTGTGTAGTTCAAATAACAAGGAAACTCTTAGTGGTGAGGAGTTTATTATCAAAATGAAAAAGAAACATTACAAGATATTTTAATTACTTCGTAATAACTACAATGATGCAATGGTGCTAATTATCTAGGCAATAGGTCAGGCTTATCCTCACTTATTCTTATTCTCAGTAATATATTCCAGGCATTTATAATTCGTAGCATCATTATTCTCTGTTCTGAATATTTAGAATAGCGTTTCTCTACCAGGAGCTCATGATTCCTATGGGAGTTGAACAATCCTGTCATGTAGGTGTCATATCAGATATCCTGTTTATCCAATATCTGTGATTCATAACAGTAACAAACTTACAATTATAAAGAAGGAACAAATTATGTTTCTGTTTGGGGGTCACCACATCATAAGTAAAGCAAGTAATTTAAAATCAAATTTTAATTAAAATCAGGTCTCCCAAAAAATTAAATGTTGGCCCTCAAACTCCTGAGAGTTCTGCTGAATATGACATTTAAAATGTTCAATAAGCAAATTTCCCCATGGTGGATAAGAGTGCTTGCTCCTAGTGACAGTCCTTTATTCTCCTTCAAAGAAGTCTTTGTGGCACAAACAACTCCACCTGAATTGCAGAAAGGGAGGTAGGGATAAAGAGAAGAGAAAAGAAATTCCTTTCCCAAGGGCAGAAATTTTCCATCACGAACAAGAAAAGTTTTGCTCAACTTTAAACTGGTATTATTCATCCAAGTTCAGGAATCAGGTAGTTCCTATAATAGTGAAGAGTCCTCAGAGAAAAGAAAAGAAAACAAAACAAAAAAAAGATTAATTGAAAGCTGAAAAATGAGTGACCAAAAGACAGATTGATGAATGAAACATGACTGTGACTCTGTGTGTGTGTGTGTGTGTGTGTGGGTGTGTGTGTGTGTGTGTGTGTGTGTGTGTGTGTGTGTGTGTGTGTGTGTGTGTGTGTGTGTGTGTGTGTGTGGGGGTGTGTGTGTGTGTATGTATGTGTGTGTGTGTCTGTGTGTGTGTGTAGGTGTGTGTATGTGTGTGCCTGTGCAGGTAAGTGATTGCTGGTAAACAGGATTTCATATATTTATACTGTGACTGGATGCACATGATTTTAGATGTTGAGAAATCTCACAAAATTATGTCTGCAAAGCTCGAGATCCTGGATTGCTAGTCAAATAACTAATTCAGTCTCGCTCTGAAGGCTTATCCACCAAGTAATTTCAGTTCAACCTTAAAGAAACACAAATATTTTACTCATATAAAGGGTTTGCCACACAGATATGTATGTTCCATAGATTGGAGAGTCTAAAATGAACACCAGCATTTAACGAAAGCACTCACTCAGGTAAAGAACATATTCATATTTTTCCTGGATCTTTATTCTGTATGAGGCATTCAAGGATTAGTAGAGAGTAGCATAGGTTTGTGAAAGCAAATATAGGACTTACAGGACTCAACCAAATGATTCAGATGTTAACATTTCCCTCAGACACTCTCACAGATAAATTCAATATTTTTCTATATGCATAGATATACAGAAATATATTTATGTAAATTTATGATATAAGACACATGTACAGACACACAGAGACACACAGACACACACACACAGACACACACACACACACACACATCTTATAACAGCCTAATTGGTGAATGTTAACTATCTATGTCCTAACAGAACAGCTGCTATTATCCAATAGTGGCAGAGAAAGTATTCTCTGTTTTCTTTTTCATAACTGTCTCATTTTGATGGAACCTGAGTAACAATGATAGGTTAGTAGGTCCTACTGAGCATGGTTCCTAGGGCTTTATGACTGAAGTCTGACATATCTGGTCAGAGATGTAACCTAGCAACCACAAATGCTAGACAATTGCTAAGAGAATGTTAGAATGGATGATGGTGTGAGGGTTAGTTGGTCCCATTGTTTTCTCTTGTAGGTTTATGAAAGATTACAGACCGAATGGAATACCAGAGCCAATGTTTTCAGAACTCCTTAACAAAGCAAGTAGACAGAGTCACAAATGTGACCTTACGTCAATGCACTGCTGTTTTTCAGACACTATTTTTGTGGTTTTGGTAATATCATTTTACCCTTTCTACTCATGAAAACTGTTAATATGCCTTAGATGAACACCTGTCAGCACACATCCATTTCAGAAGTTGCCTAAATTATGAAGTGGTCTGCACTATGTAAGAAAGCCTGGAAGGTTCATGAAGTGGGAAATCTTTCAAAGGCTATGACAAATCTAGTACTCCTGAGGTCTCCATGTCTTCACTTCAGAGTTCAATGTTTCTCTCTGTTAAGTCCTTTAACAATGGAGCCCAAATATATATATATATATATACACACACACACATAGGGAGGAAACTTCTAACTAAATTTTGGACCTCAAAGTCTTCAGCTCTGGACATTCCTCAGAGAATTTTACCCAAGATGGTATGGAAAGTTTGTGAAAGCCATTCTGTTCCGAATAACAATGCCAGCAAACTCTGGTGTATTTTTCTTATTTCACTGACTGCTAATGCCGACCTGCACCAGGGAGTTCTGGGTTGAATGACTTACGGCTTCCTCAATTAGTTTTTAGTCTGGCAGACACTGCCACACAGCCCACCATTTCCCTGGGCAAATTACCTGTCTGTTTATAGCAGCAGCCCACAGAACTGAAGTGTAATACTGACAAACCAATTTTTCAAATGAATTTGTAGAGACTTCCGCCGAAAGCAAGACAGCAGAAAAAAAGAATGTGGTTCTCACAAGAGAGAAATAGATTTTCTGCTTTGGCTGTTTATAAGAACTTCAGATGATAAACGAGCTGATAACAACAGTATCTGCTGGTTTTCAGGGAGAATGTCTCTGTCTCGTTCATCTAGTTATCAAAACACTCAAGATATCTGAATAGTATTTAGAAAGACACTTGAGAAATATTGATAATATTTTCTTCATTCTACCTGTATTCCCAAAACAAACCAAAAATGATACCATATAGATTCTCACTAGGTATCACTCCTATTCCTTTATAGATAGTGTTCTATCTTTTCTCTCAATACATTTATACTCATCTCCCTTTCAGATTAACAGGCAGCACCTTTCTTGACTTTTATTTCAGTATTGTTTTTCATATACTTGTTTTCTTTCATACTTAATGTGATTTTTTTCCATATATGTACATGTATGGCATGTATTTGTGTCTGTACTAATTCATAAGTGTAAGTATGTCCAAGTACATTATTATGTGATAGTAGTAAGACGTGGCTAATACAATGAGGATCAAAATCCTCCATTTCATCTAATGTAATTGCAGCTAAATTATGTAATGCAATGCACCTTCCTTTAATGATGTGTCTGGTCGAGATACGTGTCTGACAGAGGGTAATCAACAGGTTTAACTCCTTACTTTTTCACACTGTTTAGCACAGTTTTTTTTTTGTTTGTTTTTTTTTTTTTTTTTTTTGCTACTAAATTACCAAGTTAGCTGGTTTACCCTCTCCTGCAAGTTTTTTTGCTTACTTTTCCCTTCTCCTTATAAATTGATGCTAGGACTCCATAGGCAAAGGGTTATAGTATAATTTTATGTGGATTTCCAGTCTCAAATTCAAGTCTTCAGGTTTGCATGGTAAGTGAACTTTCCTACACAGACCTGACCAAGGAATGGTATTAAGTTCTTTATTTTCCTTTTCACTATATTATTAAACCAGCTGAAGACTCAAAGAAGAAAGTTGGGTTCTCTCATTCCAATCTTATGACTTGGTCTCCTAGACTCGTCAAGTATCATTTTAGAGACAAACTGCCTAAAATATTAAGTACAAATTTAAATGAAAGTCAAGAAAATTGTTAAGGCAATTTCTGAATGCCCAAAGCACAGGCCTATTGTTTTATATGGAAATGTTTATATAATTATTCAATTTAATTTTCAGCTAAAAAATACTGACTTCAGTTTTTTAATTTATTCACTTACTGTAGGATAATGTATATATGGTACAGAATGAGTGTTGAGGTCAAAGGACAGCTTATAGAGGTAGTTCTCTTCTTCCAATATATGGGTCCAGGACGTAGAAATTCGATCCAATCAGGTTGGGAGTTTTAGAGACGAGAACTCCTTTTATTTGCTGAGCAATCACACTGGCCAGATTGCCCAATATTGTAAAGCAGTGATTCCAATGTGATTTAATAAGTACATACTTTCATGTCTAGTCTTTTATGGGCATTAATGTAATATATTACTTGACTTTGTATTATTCTATATTTCAAAACCTGTTTACTGAGTTCAGATTTTTTTTAAAGAATAGTAAATTCTAACAACCAATTCTAATTTCATTGTTTATGATAGCTGAGTAGTACTCCACTGTGTAGTTGTACCACATTTTTTTAATCCATTCCTCTGTTGAAGGGCATCTGGGTTCTTTCCAGCTTATGGCTGTTATAAATAAGGCTGCTATGAACATAGTGGAGCATGTGTCTTTGTTATATGTTGGGACATCTTTTGAGTATATGCCCAGAGAGGTATAGCTGGGTCGTCATGTAGAGCACTGTCCAATATTCTGAGGAACTTCCAGACTGATTTCCAGATTGTTGTACTAGTTTGCAATTCCACCAACAATGGAGGAGTGTTCCTCTTTCTCCACATCCTCACCAGCATCTGCTGTCACCTGAGATTTTTATCTCAGTCATTCTGACTGGCATGAGATAGAATCTCAGGTTTCTTCTGATTTGCATTTCTGATGACTAAGGATGCTGAACATTTCTTTAAGTACTTTTTGACCATTCAATAATCCTCAGCTGAGAATGTTTTGTTTAGCTCTGTACCCCATTTTTAATAGGGTTATTTGGCTCTCTGGAGTCTAACTTCTTGAGTTATTTGTATATTTTGGATATTAGCCCCCTATCAGATGTAGGATTGGTAAGGATCTTTTTCCAAACTGTTGGTTGCCATTTTGTCCTAATGACAGTGTCTTCTACCTCATACAAGTTTTGCAGTTTTATGAGGTCCCAGTCATCGATTCTTGATCTTAGAGCATAAGCCATTTGTGTTTTGTTCAGGAAATATTCCCTAGTGCCCCTATGTTCAAGACTTTTCCTCACTTTTTCTTCTATTAGTTTTAGTATATAGGATTTGATGTGGAGGTCCTTGATCCACTTGGACTTAAGCTTTGTACAGGGTGATAAAAATGGATCAATTTGCATTCTTCTATATGCTGACCTCCAGTTGAATCAGCACCATTTGTTGAAAATGTTATCTTTCTTCCATTGGATGGTTTTAGCTCCTTTGTCAAATATCAAGTGACCATAGGTGTGTGGGTTCATTTCTTGGTCTTCAGTTCTGTTTCCTTTATCTATCTGCCTAACTCTGTACCAATACAATACAGTTTTTATTACTATTGCTCTGTAATATTGCTTGAAGTGAGGGATGGTGATACCCCAGAAGTTCTTTTATTGTTGAGTATAGTTTTTGATATCCTGGGTTTTTTGTTATTCCAAATGAATTTGCAAATTGCTCTTTCTATCTTTATAAAGAATTGAGCAGGGATTTTGACGGGAATTGCACTGAATCTGTAGATTGCTTTTGGCAAAATGGCCATCATTACTATATTAATCCTTCCAATCCATGAGCATGGGAGATCTTTCCATCTTCTGAGATCTTCCTCAATTTCCTTCTTCAGAAACTTGAAGTTCTTGTCATACAGATCTCTTACATGCTTGCTTAAAGTCACACCAAGATATTTTATATTATTTGGGACTATTGTGAAAGGTGTAATTTCCCTCATTTCTTTCTCATGCTGTTTATCCTTTGAGTAGAGGAAGGCTACTGATTTGTTTGAGTTAATTTTATACCCCAACACTTTGCTGAAGTTGTTTATCAGGTTAAATAGTTTTCTGGTGGAAATTTAGGCATCTCTTTCTTTAGGTTAGGGAAGTTTTCTTCTATAATATTGCTGAATACATTTACTGGCCCTTTAGTTGGGAGTCTTCACTTTCCTATTATCCTTAGGTTTGATCTTCTCATTGTGTCCTGGATTTCCTGGATGTTTTGTGTTAGGAGCTTTTTGGTTCTACATCATCTTTGACAATTGTGTCAATGTTTTCTATGGTAACTTTTGCCTCTGAGATTCTCTCTTCTATCTCTTGTATTCTGTTGGTGATGCTTGCATCTACAGCTCCTTGTCGCTTCCTTAGGTTTTCTATATCCAGGGTTGTCTCCCTTTGTGCTTTCTTTATTGTTTCTATTTCCGTTTTCAATTCCTTCACCTGTTTGGTTGTGTTTTCCTATAATTCTTTCAGGGATTTTTGTGTTTCCTCTCTAAGGGCTTCTACTTGTTTACTTGTTTACTTGTGTTTTCCTGCATTTCTTTAAGGACGTTCTTTTTGTCTTTCTTAAAGGTCTCCATCATTATCAAAGAATGTGATTTTAAATCTAAATCTTGCTTTTCTGGTGTGTTTGGATGTTCAGTATTTTCGTTGGTGGGAGTACTGGGCTCTGATGATGCCAAGTAGTCTTGGTTTCTGTTGCTTAGGTTCCTGCGCTTGCCTCTACCATTGGGTTATCTCTGGTGTTTGCTTGTCTTGCTGTTTCTGAGAGTGACTTGACCCTGCTGTAGGCGTCTGTGTTAGCACTCCTGTAGACCTGTTTTCCTGTTTTCTCTCAGCCTTCCCTGAGAACAGGTGCTCTGATTTCAGGTGTGTTAGTGCACCTGGAGACTGTCTTCCAGCTCTAGGCAGGGGCAGGAATTAAAGACTCCTGCACTTGATTGCTCCTAGCTCCTTGCACCCAGGGGTCACAGTTGGCACTAGGCGATTCCCTCTTGGGTCTGGACTTTGGGCAGATGGTAGTCTCCTGTGACTTCTCAGGACTGTCTACACTTCTGAGGTTCCACCTCTGTCCCCCATGGGATTTGGGTGCAGGGAGCTGTTTGGCCAGTTCAGTTCTGTACTGGGTGCAGACCAGAACCACAGGTACAGTCAGCTGACTGTTCCTATATTCCTGTGTCCAGAGGCACTGTGCAGTCCGCTTGGACTGAGGATGTGGGCAGAGGTGTGCAGAAGTGGCAGTCTGTCCTGCCACCTCAGGATGTCTGTACTCCTGGGTGTACAGGATTTGGGTCTTTTACTGCATTTCTCTCCATGCAGTTGTTTAATAAAGTACAATCTTATCAGCAAGTTAATGTTTATATACTATGCAGTTTCAAGCCAGACAATGTTCCAGTTCTGATAGTTGAACCTGAACTTCCACTCACATATTAATGAAAAGAAAAATTTAAAAGAATAACCTTAGCTTTCCTAAGGGTCAGAGTACTTTGGTAGGGAGACAAAAAAGTATCAGTGCCTGACACATGCAAAACCAGAATGGATGTATTCGTTACTGGAAAGTAAATCAAGTTTTATGTCTTCAAGTAAGAGTGTTTTTAAACAGCCAATAACTGTGTTTGTATGTATGAATTTTTACTACATTGCATTGTTAGGCTAAGGAATCAATAACCTAATATTCAACCTTTTGTATATAGAGAAATGAAAAATCTGTAAAATTGTTTCTGCAAGTGAACACAGCATTTTTTTTCTCTTTTCCCCCCAAGGACTTCATCTACAGATATTTTTCCTATGCTGACCTCTAATGTATCATGCAATGCAGTCAAGGATAGCCTTGAACTTGTTATAATTCTATCTCTACTCTGAGGTATTCAGTTTATAGACCACCAGGGATCAAACTCATGGCTTCCTGCTTCCTGGTTAAGCCTTCTACCACACAAGTAACATGTCAAGGCCTTGAAGTTATTTCTTACATTTGAACGAAGATGTGGCAATTGACAATTTTCTTTTTTAATTCCATCAGTTAAATCTTCAAAATAAGTGCCTGTAACAACGAGAGTCAATTGATGGCTACAGTGAAAGCTTCAACCAGATAAAATAACCATTTCATGCAAACATGTGACAGTTCTGTTGGATGAATTAATTTCCCATATTTCTTTAACATGTTCTTCTTCTGACTTTTCTATTTGTCCACACTAATCATTATTTAAAGTTAAAAAAATTAGATGACAGAGAGTTTATTTGGAATCCCTCTAATGTTTAAATAATTTACTATGGAGCACTATCTTTACAATCTTCAATCTTCTTGTAGAAATTTTTTTTATTTCCCATTTATATTCATCAGCAAGAAGTTTCAAAATTGATGACTTAAGTTTGTACATTTTGTATTGAGGCCATTTCAAATAATAAATTGTTCTTATTTGTTATTTTGGATAAGATCTCTTCTGACATATACTACTTGTAATGGCCTCTTATTACTTACAGAACCATAAAGAATAATAATCATAAGGAACTCATAGGAATCGATGATTTACTTCAAAAACATTTTATTAATGATGTGTGGACAAAGAAAATTGAAGAAAGACACATATTCTAAGTAGTTTTCTCCTGAGCACAAAATTGTCAGATGTTTGTAGCCTACCCTTCATGTATGAGGAAATATCCTGGTTATAAGGATACTCAATTAAATGAAAGATGTAAATCTGAAAGATGTAAATCTCTAGTCTCTACTATAAACTGTGACTTAAGTTCAAATGCCTATTGGAAGTGTACTTTTTGCAGCAATCCACTGAGCTTCAACCAGTTAAAAACAATTGAGCACAAACCAATGACAAGCAACAACACAAGAAAAGGCCTACTTGTAGCCAACAATATGTTGTTTTTGTTTTGTTTTATTTTATTTGCCATAGGAATTTTAAAGTAAATTCCTCATTGCAGCTCACTGAGTCTCTGCTGATTCTGACATCTAATGAGTCTGATTTCTGGGCATTATTGGCAATGTTGAAGTCATGATTCAGTCTTTGCTCACATGCATTCATTAAATCTGATTTGTCCGAGTTTTGCATTTAACAGAGAATCAGACAGTGTAAATATGATATACAAAAGTTTTAAGGACATATTGAGATGGAATCTCCTAAAACTATACACATGGTTTCCAAATAATATATATATATACATATATATGTATATATATACACATATACATATATATACACACACATATATATACATATGTATGTGTATATATATATTCTCTACATTTATTTGTATAAACCGTCAAATGCATCAGCTACATACCATGAAAAATTCCTTTTCAGTCTTTTATTCATGTATTCATTCATTTATTCATCTATTTTTGAATTATATCATCATTCTATAACTTCCTCATTCCCTTTTCTTTCTCAAAACCTTTCTATGCAATTTTTTACTTTCAAATACATGGCCTTTCCTCTTTAATTGTTGGTTCAACCATATAGGTTTATGGATATAAATAAATTTAATTTTGATATATATTTCCAGGACTTGCAGCTTGGTTTTAGATAACTAATGTTGTGCTGTACCATGGAGAAGATAATTTGTCCCACCCTTACCATCCTTTTGTTGAATGTTGTGAATAGTTCCTTGTGAGGCCTCTAGGGCTTTCCCTCAGCCCTCACTTGGCATTCTGTGAAATCAATTTTATGTGAGAACTCACACACATGACAGCTGTTGTCTCACATTCAAATATTTGCAAATTGGATTATCAAAATCCTGTGCATGTGTTTAATTGAATTCTCAATAACAGATAATTTTAATGTAAAAGAATTTAACAAATTCCCAGCTTTAAAAAAGGAGGAATAAGTGATGAGTCTTACCTCTGCATGTGAACTGGTCAGGCTTAGCTGCATGTGTTGGTTAGAGACTTCTGAGTGAAGGAGCCTCAATTGAGAAGATGCTCTGCAGCTGGAGGCAAATAATACTCTTCCACTTTCACCTTGCATAATTGCTACAAAAGAATAAGAGATCAAATTCATTTATTCCTTATCGTGGTTTAAAGATAATAACAAAATTATGAACTGATATTCGTCTAACGAGTTGACAAATGAATCATTGAGGTCATGTACAAATGTTTGTGTCTACAAATCAATATTTAGACAATAGAGCAACAGGGGTGTAACTTACCGTGTATCCAAGCCAATACTAGGCTATGTAGTGAGTTCTAGACCAGCCTAGGCTACAGCATATAAGTGTCACAGGGAAAACAAGAAGAAGGAAAACTCACCATGAAGGACATATATCTATTATATATATATATATATATACACACACACATATCTCCTGTGAACAGAGTTTATTAGTAAAAGTGAAATGAGTAGTTAAAGGACATTAAGCTTTTTGGAAAATGCATAATCAAATTATTTTATTTTTTTTAAAAAAACTGCTTATAGCTAGAAATACTTCATCCTTTTTTATGTTCTGTAAAATTTGCAGAAATTACCATAAAAAGTTTAGATGGTAAACTTGAGATGTAAATAACTCATAAATATTTAATTGCTTAGTATCTTAAGCATCATAACTTGCCTGCTTCCCGAAGAGAGATAATTCATGCTCATTGTGTTATACTGTACACCTCCTTACCGTAAGCCAGTCCATAGGCCTCCAAGTAATCACACATACTGTGACCTTGAAGTGTCTATGTCCAATTATATTCATTTTTATTATTACTGCCATATAAGCCTAAAATCAATACTGCTAGGGTATGTAAGGAAAAATGAAGCAAAAGTAACTGCCATTTATGAGAAAAGGTAAATTCATATACTCTTTTGCTCTTAAAATAGTGCTTATTTCATAAGTTCCATAAATCATATCTATTTCTAAAATAGTGTATGATTTTAAAGTGTCTTGTGTGTATTATCATAACTGTACAGTGGGAGTAGTGTGTGTTTGTGTGTGTGTGTGTGTGTGTGTGTGTGTGTGTGTGTGCACTCACATTCCCCAGGTATACATCCCATCCCATAGTATACATATTCAGGTCAGAGGATTACTTTGTGTAGTGAATGAGTTTTCTCTTTCCACACTCATGTGAGTTGCAGAGATTAAACTAGATCACCAGATGTCCAAAGCAAGCACCTTCACCCAACAAACCATCCTACCAGTCCCACCACACACTGGTCTTGAAACTCTGTGTGCAGGTTTAATTATAAATGGCCTTTAGCTCTCATAATGATAGTGCATGCTGCAAAAAGCTCTTCACTGTAACAGCATACATTTATACACAGAGTACCTATAGTTTGTAACAGATGCTGTGATGTGACTGAGTTTTGTATAGTTTCTGCATCTTTTGTTTTTTTTGGATATATTTCTTCATTTACATTTCAAATGATATTCACTTTCCCAATTTCCTGTCCATAGCCCATTAACCCCTCCCCCTCCCCATAAGGGTGTTTCCCCCATATACACCCTCCTTAGAGCCCCCCTACCCCCCGCGACATTAACGTGCACTGGGGATCCAACCATGTCAGAACCATGGGCTTCTACTTCCACTGGTTTTCCAACAAGGCTATTCTCTGTTACCTATGCAGTTGGAGCCCTGGGTCAGTCCATGTATAGTCTCTGGGTAGTGGTATAGTCCCTGGAAGCTCTGGTTGGTTGGCATTGTTGTTTTCATGGGGTTGAAAGCACCTCAGCTCTGTCAATTCTTTCTCTAATTCCCCCAAAAGGGGTTCCCTTCTCAGTCCAGTGGTTTGCTGCTAGCATTCTCCTTTGTATTTGACATGCTCTGGATGTGTCTCTCAGGAGAAATCTATATCAGGTCCCTTTCAGCATGCATTTCTTAGCTTCGTCAATCTTATCTAGTTTTGGTAGCTGTATATATAGGGATCAAATGTGGGGCAGGTTATGAATGGCCTATCCTTCAGTCTCTGCTCTAAACTTTGCCTCCATAACACCTACTATCGTTATTTTTGTTCCCCTCTTTTAAAAGGGGTGGAAGCATCTGCATTTTCGTCATACTTCTTCTTGAGCTTCCTGTAGTCTGTAGATTTCATCTTTGGTAATTCAAGATTTTGGGCTAATATCCACTTATGAATGAGGATATACCATGTGTGTTTTTCTGTGATTGGGTTACCTCACTCAGGATGATATTTTCTAGTTTATTACATTTGCCTATGAATTTCATGAAGTCATTGTTTTTGATTGCTATGTAGTACTCCATTGAGTAAACACAATTTTTGAATCCATTCCTCTGTCATCTGGGTTTTTTCCAGCTTCTGGCTATTATATTTAAGGCTGCTATGAACATAGTAGACCATGTGTCTTTGCTGTATGTTGGAGCATCTTTTGGGTGTATATCCTGGAGAGGTATAGCTGGGTCCTCAGGTAGTAGAATGTCCAATATTCTGAGGAACCTCCAGCCTGATTTCTAGAGTGGTTGTACCAGTTTGCAGTCCCACCAATAATGGAGTAATGTTCCTCTTTCTCCATATCCTCGCCAGCATCTGCTGTCACCTGAGTTTTTTATGTTACCCATTCTGACTAGTTTAATGTGGAAAATCTAGGGTTCTTTTGATTTGCAATTATCTGATGACTAAAGATGTTGAACATTTCTTTAGGTGCTTCTTGGCCATTCGATATTCCTCAGCTGAGAATTTATTGTTGACCTCTGTACCCCATTTTTAATAGGGTTATTTGGCTCTCTGGAGTCTAACTTCTTGAGGTTTTGGTATATTTTTGATATTAGCCCTCTATCAGATTTAGGATTTGTAAGGATCTTTTCCCAATCTGTTGGTTGCAATTTTGCTTAATGACAGTTTCCTTTGCCTTATAGAAAATTTGCAGTTTTATTAAGCCCTATTTGTTGATTCTTGATCTTAGAGCATAAGTCATTGGTGTTTTGTTCAGGAAATTTTCCCCAGTGTGCATGTATTCAAGACGCTCCCCCACAGTTTTTTCTATTAGATTGAGTGTATCTGGTTTGAGGTGGAGGCCCTTGATCCTATTGGACTTAAGTTTTGTACAGGGTGATATGAATGGATTGATTTGTATTCTTCTACATGCTGACCTCCAGTTGAACCAGTACCATTTGATGAAAACTCTTTTTTTCATTGAGTGGTTTTAGATTCTTTGACAAAGAACAAGTGACTATAGGAGTGGGGGGTTCATTTCTGGGTCTTCAATTCTATTCCAATGATCTCCTTGTCTGTCTCTGTACCAATACCATACAGGTTTTATGACTATTGCTCTGTAATGCTGCTTGAGGTCAGGGATGGTGATTTCCACAGAAGTTCTTTTATTGTTGAGTATAGATTTCACTATCCTGTGCTTTTTGTTATCCCAAATGATTTTGCAGATTGCTCTTTCTATCTCTATAAAGAATTGAGTAGGAATTTTGATAGGGATTGCATTAAATTTGTAAATTGCCTTTGGCAAAATGGCCATTTTTACTAAATTAATCCTGCCAATCTATGAGCATGGAAGGTCTTTCCATCTTCTAGATCTTCTTCAGTTTTTTTCTTCAGAGGCTTGAAGTTCTTGTCATACAGATCTTTCACTCGCTTGGTTAAAGTCAAATCAAGATACTGGCATAGACAAAGCATACCCAGCTTACATCATTTCTTCTATTGTTAGTTTTTACCAACAGACTTGAAAAGCTCTAGAAAGAATAGAGAAGGTTGCATCCTTGGGAATTTCATAAACTTAAGAAAAAAATCTCTGAAATTACCCATTATTTAGATATTCTTATGCAAAAATTGACCATTAAAGAAAGAAACCTAGTTTTTAAAGGAAGGTGCATTGCATTACATAATTTAGCTGCAATTACATTAGATGAAATGGAGGATTTTGATCCTCATTGTATTAGCCACGTCTTACTATCAAATGATTATGTACTGATTAAATAATTAAATATTGGCATTCTTTTATTCATTTATTTATTTAATCATATTTGCTTCCATTTTTGTTTAAACTGCACAATTCTTTACTAAAATGTATTCATCCTGTCATCTAAATGAGACACAAGGATTAATAAATGTCAGTCTTTGGCAAAAAAAAGATATTTTATATTATTTGGGGCTATTGTGAAGGGTATCATTTCCCTAATTTCTTTCTCAGCCACTTTATCCTTTGAGTAGAGAAAGGGGACTGATGTGTTAGAGTAAATTTTATACCCAGACACTTTTTTCCATCCACCTTTATTAAATTGGATATTTCTTATTTACATTTCAATTGTTATTTCCTTTCCTGATTTCCAGGCCAACATCCCCCTAACTCCTCCCCCTCCCCTTCTATGTGGGTGTTCCCCTCTCCATCCTCCCCCAATTCCTGCTCTCGCCCAACAATCACATTCAATGGGGGTTCAGTCTTGGCAGCAGCAAGGGCTTCCCCTTCCACTGGTGCTCTTAATAGACTATTCATTGCTACCTATACAGTTGGAGCCCGGGGTCAGTCAATGTATAGTCTTTGGGTAGTGGCTTAGTCTCTGCAAGCTCTAGTTGGTTGGCATTGTTGTTCATATGGGGTCTCAAACCCCTTCAAGCTCTTCCAGTCCTTTCTCTGAATCCTTCAACAGGGATCCTGTTCTCATTTCAGTGGTTTGCTGCTGGCATTCGCATATGTATTTGCCCTATTCTGGCTGTGTCTCTCAGGAGAGATCGACATCTGGTTCCTGTCATCCTGTATTTCTTTGCTTCACCCATTTTATCTAGTTTGGTGACTGTATATGTATGGGCCACATGTGGCGCAGGCTCTGAATGAGCGTTCCTCCAGGCTCTCTTCTAAACTATGCCTCCTTATTCCCTCCCAAGGGTATTCTTGTTCCCCTTTTAAAGAAAAAGCGAAGTATTCACATTTTGGTCATCCTTCTGGAGTTTCATGTGTTCTGTGCATTTAGGGTAATTCAAGGATTTGGGCTAAGAGCCACTTATCAATGAATGCATACCAGGTGTGCTTTTCTGTGATTGGGTTACCTCACTCATGATGATATTTTGCAGTTCCACACATTTGCCTATGAATTTCTTAAAGTCATTGTTTTTGATAGCTGAATAGTATTCCATTGAGTAGATGTACCACGTTTTCTGTATCCATTCCTCTGTTGAAGGGCATCTGGGTTCTTTTCAGCATCTGGCTATTATAAATAATGCTGCTATGAACATACTGGAGCATGTGTCTTTGTTATATGTTGGGGCATCTTTTGGGTATATGCCCAAGAGAGGTATAGCTGGGTTCTCAGATAGTTCAATGTCCAATTTTCTTTCTTTTTTTTTTCAGAGGAGCTGGGGACCGAACCCAGGGCCTTGTGCTTCCTAGGCCAGTGCTCTACCACTGAGCTAAATCCCCAACCCCTTCAATGTCCAATTTTCTGAGGAACCTCCAGACTGATTTCCAGAATGGTTGTACCAGTCTGTAATCACACCAACAATGGAGGAGTTTTCCTCTTTCTCCATATCCTCTCCAGCATTTGCTGTCACCTGAGTTTTTGAACTTAGCCGTTCTCACTGGTGTGAGGTAAAATCTCAGGGTTGTTATGATTTGCATTTCCCTTATGACTAAAGATGTTGAACATTTCTTTAGGTGTTTCTCAGCCATATGGCATACCCCAGCTGTGAATTCTTTGTTTAGCTCTGAACCCCATTTTTAATAGGGTTATTTGTCTCCCTGAAGTCTAACTTCTTGAGTTCTTTGTATATTTTGGATATAAGCCCTCTATCTGTTGTAGGATTGGTAAAGATCTTTGCCCAATCTGTTGGTTGTCGTTTTGTCCTAACAACATTGTGCTTTGCCTTACAGAAGTTTTGTAGTTTTATGAGATCTGATTTGTTGATTCTTGATCTTAGAGCATAATCCATTGGTGTTTTGTTCAGGAAATTTTCTCCAGTGCCCATGTGTTCAAGATGCTTCCTCACTTTTTCTTCTATTAGTTTGAGTGTATATGGTTTGATGTGGAGGTCCTTGATCAACTTGGACTTAAGCATTGTACAGAGTGTTAAGAATGGATCGATCTTCATTCTTCAACATGCTGACCTCCAGTTGAACCAGCACCATTTCCTGAAAATGCTATCTTTTTTCCATTGGATGGTTTTGGCTCTTTTGTCAAAAATCAAGTGACCATAGGTGTGTGGGTTCATTTCTGGGTCTTCATTTCTATTCCACTGGTCTATCTGTCTGTCTCTGTACCAATATCATGCAGTTTTTATCACTGTTGCTCTGTAATATTGCTTGAGTTTAGGGATAGTTTTTCCCCTGGAAGTCCTTTTATTGTTGAGGATAATTTTAGCTATCCTGGGTTTTTTGTTATTCCAGATGAATTTGCAAATTGTTCTGTCTAACTCTCTGAAGAATCAGAATGATATTTTGAGGGGATTGCATTGAATCTGTAGATTGTTCTCGGTAAAATGGGCATTTTTACTATATTAATCCTGACAATCCATGAGCATGGGAGATCTTTCCATCTTCTGAGGTCTTCTTCAATTTCTTTCTTCAGAGGCTTGAAGTTCTTATCATATAGATCTTCCACTTGCTTGGTTAATGTCACATCGAGGTATTTTATATTATTTGGACTATTATGAAGGTTGTCATTTCCCTAATTTCTTTCTTGGCTTGATTCTCTTTTGTTTAGAGGAAGGCTACTGATTTATTTGAGTTAATTTTATACCCAGCCAGTTTGCTGAAGGTGTTTATCAGGTTTAGTAGTTCTCTGGTGGAACTTTTGTGATCACTATCATATCGTCTGCCAATAGTGTTATTTTGCCTTCTTCTTTTCCTTTTCTTTTTTTCGGAGCTGGGGACTGAACCCAGGGGCCTTCTTCTTTTCCAATCTTTATCCCTTGATCTCCTTTTGTTGTCTGATTGCTCTGGCTAGAACTTCAAGAACTATATTGAATAAGTAGGGAGAGAGTGGACATCCTTGTCTAGTCCCTGATTTTAGTGGGATTGCTTCAAGTTTCTCTCCATTTATTTTAATGTTAGCCATTGGTTTGTTGTATATGGCTTTTACTATGTTTAGATATGGGCCTTGAATTCCTATTCTTTCCATGACTTTTATCATGAAGGGGTGTTGAATTTTGTCTAATGCTTTCTCAGCATCTAATGAAATGATCATGTGGTTTTGTTCTTTCAGTTTGTTTATATAATGGATCACGTTGATGGTTTTCTGTATATTTAACCATCCCTGCATGCCTGGGATGAAGCCTACTTGATCATGGTGGATGATTGTTCTGATGTCCTCTTGGATTCGGTTTGCCAGAATTTTATTGAGTATTTTTTTGTCGATATTCATAAGGGAAATTGGTCTGAAGTTCTCTTTCTTTGTTGGGTCTTTGTGTGGTTTAGGAAACAGAGTAATTGTGGCTTCATAGAAGGAATTCGGTAGTGCTCCATCTGTTTCAATTTTGTAGAATAGTTTGGATAGCATTGGTATGAGGTCTTCTATGAAGGTCTGATAGAATTCTGCACTGAACCCATCTGTTCATGGGCTCTTTTTGCTTGGGAGACCTTTAATGACTGCTTCTATTTCTGTAGGAGTTATGGGGTTGTTTAAATGGTTTATCTGCTCCTGATTTAACTTTGGTACCTGGTATCTGTCTAGGAAATTGTCCATTTCCTACCTTTTTTCAAGTTTTGTTGAATATAGGCTTTTGTAGTAGGATCTGATGACTTTTTGATTTTCCTCTGATTCTGTAGTTATGTCTCCCTTTTCATTTCTGATTTCGTTAGTTTGGACACTCTCTGTGTCCTCCCGTTAGTCTGGCTAAGGGTTTATCTATCTATCTTGTTGATTTTCTCAAAGAACCAACTTTTGAGTCTCGTGTTCTTTGTATAGTCCTTTTTTGTTTCTACTTGGTTGATTTCAGCTCTGGGTTTGATTATTTCCTGTCTTCTACTCCTCCTGGTTGTATTTGCTTCTTTTTGTTCTAGAGCTTTTAGGTGTGCTGTAAAGCTGCTGATATGTGCTCTCTCCTGTTTTTTTCTGCAGGCACTCAGAGCTATGAGTTTTCCTCTTAGCACTGCTTTCATTGTGTCTCATAATTTTGCTTATGTTGCATCTTCATTGTTATTAAATTCTTACAAGTCTTTTATTTCTTTCTTTATTTTGTCCTTGTCCAACTTCTATGTACATGTGGGCTTTCTTTCGTTATTGTTGTTACTGAAGACCAGCCCTATTTGGTGGTGATCTGATAGAATGCATGGGATTATTTATATCTTCCTGTATTTGGTGAGGCCTGTTTTGCAATCGATTATATAGTCAACATTGGAGAAGGAACCATGAGGTGCTGAGAAGGAGGTATATCCTTTTGTTTTAGGATGGAATTTTCTACAAATATTTGTTAAATTTATTTGTTTCATAACTTCTTTAGTTTCTCTATGTCTCTGTTTCATTTCTGTTTCCATGATCTGACCATTGATGAGATTTGGTGTTGAAATTTCCTACTATTTTTGAGTTAGGTGCCATGTGTGATTTGAGGTTTAGTAAGGTTTCTTTCTTGAATGAGGTGCCCTTTGTCTTGGAGTATAAATATTTAGGATTGAGAGTTCATCTTGGTGGATTTTTCCTTTGATGTATATGAAGTGTTCTTCCTTATCTTTTTGATGACTTTTGGTTGAAAGTCAATTTTATTCGACATTATAACGGCAACTCCAGCTTGTTTCTTCACACCATTTTCTAGGGAAGTTGTTTTCCAACCTTTTACTCTGAGGTAGTATCTGTCTTTGTCTCTGAAGTGTGTTTCCTGTTTGTAGCAAAATGCTGGGTCATCTTTATGTATCCAGTCTGTTAGTCTTTGTCTTTTTATTGTAGAATTGAGTGCATTGATGTTGAGAGATTTTAAGGAATAGTGATTGTTACTTCCTATTATTTTGTTATTAGAGGTGGTTTTATGTTTGTACGTCTCTCTTCTTTTGCTTTCCTTTAAAAGAGATTACATTCTTGCTTATTTTATGGAGTAGTTTCTCTCCTTGTGTTGGAGTTTCTCATCTTTGATCCTTAGTAGTGTTGGATTTGTAGAAAGATATTGTGTAAATTTGGTTTTGTCATGGAATATCTTGTTTTCTCCATCTATGTTTATTGAGAGTTTTGCAGGATACAGTAGCCTGGGCTGGCATTTGTGTTCTCTTAAGGTCTGTATGACATCTGTCCAGGATCTTCCGCTTTCATAGTCCTTGGTGAGAAGTCTGTTATAATTTGTATAGGTCTGCCTTTATATGTCACTTGACCTTTTTCCCTTACTGGTTTTAATATTCCTTCTTTGTTTTGTGTGTTTGGTGTTTTAACTATTATGTGATGGGTCCAATCTATTTGGAGGTCTGTAGGCCTCTTTGTATGTTTATGGGCATCTCTTTCTTTAGGTTAGAGAAGTTTTCTTCTCTAATTTTGTCGAATATATTTACTGGCCCATTAAGTTGGGAGTCTTCACTTTTTCTATACCTATTATCCTTAGGTTTAATCTTCTCATTGTGTCCTCAATTTCCTGGATATTTTGGGCTAGGAGTCTTTTGCATTTTATATTATCTTTGGCAGTTGTGTGGATGTAGTCTATGGTATCCTCTGCCCCTGAGATTCTCTTTTCTCTCTTGTATTCTCTTGGTAATGCTTGTTTATAAGTTTCCTGATCTCTTCTGTAGGTTATCTTTCTCCAGGGTTGTCTCCCTTTATGCTTTTTTTATTGTTTCCATTTTCATTTTTAAATCCTGGATGGTTTTGTACAATTCCTTTACCTGTTTAGGTGTGCTTTCCTGTAGTTCTTTCAGGGATTTTTATGTTTCCTCTTTAAGAGCTTCTACTTGTTTACTTGTGTTGTCCTGCATTTCTTTAAGAGAATTATTTATGTCCTTCTTAAAGTCCTCCATCATCATAAAATGTGATTTTTTTAAACTAAATCTTATTTTTCTGGTGTGTTCGGATATCCTATATTTTCTTTGTTGGGAGAACTGGGCTCTGATTTTGCCAAGTAGTCTTGATTTCTGTTGCTTAGTTTCCTGTGCTTGCCTCTTGCCATTGGGTTGCCTCTGGTGTTAGCTTGTCTTGTTGTTTCTGAGAGTAGCTTGACCCTCCTTTAGGCCTCTGTGTCAGCACACCTGTAAACTGTTTTCCTGCTTTCTTTTAGCAATTTCTGGGAACAGATGCTCTGCTCTCAAGTGTGTAGGTACTACTGGTGACTGTCTTTCAGCTATTGGAGCAGGTAGGAATCAGATAGATCCTGCCCCTGACTGCTCTTAGGTCCTTGAGTCCAGGAGGCACAGCTGGCACTTGGCAATTCCTTCTTGGGTCGGGAATGTAGGCAGAGGGTAGTCTCCTCTTATTTCTCAGTAGTTTCTGCACTTCAGGGTCCAGCTCTCTTCCCCACAGAATTTGGGTGCAGGGAGCTGTTTGACTAGTTCAGTTCAATTCTGGGTACAAACCACAACTGCAGGTACCTGCAGGTGACAGTTCCTATATTCCCGTGTCCAGAGACACTATGCAGTTTTCTCTAGGACAAGTGATGAGGGCAAAGGTGGGCAGAAGTGTCAGTCTGTCCTCGGGTGTAAGGATGGTCTGAATTTCTGGGTGTGCAGCTCTCTTCCCCACAGGATTTGGGTGCAGGGAGCTGTGGGATGTGTTCAGTTCAGCTCCGAGCTTCTGAATCTTACATCAGCAACAGAACTTGCTTCAAAAAAAAGTACATCTGAATCACATTATATATTCAAAGACAGTTGTTTGCCTCCCTCATTCCTCAAATATTCTGGATTTCTTTCTGTCTTCTTTTTATAAGATTGTTAGTTTTATTTGTTAATCTACTTGGTGAAAATGTGTAGTTAATACTCAAAACCTCTTACTTTGTAATCAGTATTGTTACACATAATCTCCACTGGCCCTACAATTAACTGAATCAGAAGATACTATGCTGATCTAATTATTCTTTGTCCTCATCCTTATAACAATGGCAAAACATATACTTATCATTATCTGTGCATTCTTTGAGATGTGACATGTAATCTTCTTGCTAGTACAGGAACATGTACATAACATAGGTATGCAATTGCATAGACATACCCTGATATAAACAAATTTAAATCTCTGATCCTATATTAATTTCTAAAATTTTTAGCTGTCCAGGTTCGACACAGATCTCTTTTTCATAAGCAGCCCTTCTGAGGCAGTCAACACTTATACTTTCTCCTGCCAATAATTGCAAACCTGATAGCTCTGTAATGAGTGCAAGGTGTTTCATATTGTTTACAATGTTATCACAGGGAAATACAATCTGTTCAAAATCCTCTGTGTCCCATATAAGTCAATAATTAATTTAAAAGGAGCATCAAAACTACAAAGGAAGAGAGAGTGTATTGACAAAGTTTATATAGTCTTGGGAAGACTCTCTAGGGAAACTTGTTAAGCAAAATGATGAATATTATCAAAATGTTTGGTAACATACTATTGGATATCAAATACAGAATAAAATGCAGAAATTGTATGTGCCTTATAAATTTGAAGATAACCTACAGAGTGTTATGCACTTTCTTTCTGAAAGAAGAAGGTAAGAACAAAATGAGGGTTACTTCTCTGTAAAACTAGAATGCTGGGGTTGGGGATTTGGCTCAGTGGTAGAGTGCTTGCCTAGGAAGCGCAAGGCCCTGGGTTCGGTCCCCAGCTCCGAAAAAAAGAATTAAAAAAAAAAACTAGAATGCTGATTTCTTCCTTTACTATTTATTTTAGATTATTGTGTAAATATGGTGATTTGTACATTTAATATCTGAAGGTGATCATGTGCTATAAATTTTCTTATATGCATTATTGGGCTCCATGTGCTCTCCACCACATTTTGCAAAAGAGGTAAGATAAACTAAATATGTAGCTGAGCAGTTTCTAGGTTTTGGAAGCAGAGGAGAACCACAAAGAAGAGGCAAAGAGACCAGTTATTAGTTAGAAAAATCTCAGATGCTAAATCATCTCATTACAAAAATACAGGAGGTAAATCCTGCTTGAAAACCAATTACACTTGGCATTATTGGCTTATGTGCTTTCAACATGCATCTGTCTTGCAAGCTGGAAATGAAGTTACAACTTCAAGGATATATAAGTTAAGATTTGAAATAGAAATTTGGTTTCTCTTTTTGTATATAACTTCTTAACATCGAACAGAGATGGCGTGAGTTTTCAAATACTTAGAACTTCTGTATCGTGAAAACTAATTTATATGAGTCAATTATATTTTAAATGACAAGTGGAACTTTAGCTTTGATGTAATGAAATAAATTAGGTTGAAGTTTTATGAATGAATTACTTATGAATTTGTATCTGTGCTAAAATTAATTTATATACCATTCAGCACATTTATTTCAACATGGATTACATTTTCAGTAACAGCCAATCTATAAAGTGAATGTGTTCTTTGTAATTTTTAGGCTTTTCAACAATAGATGAATCAATTTTAATGTTTTAAATTTATGGTTGGTAAAATAAACCACCAAAATTTATGAAACTCTTTGGTAGAATTTTTTAACTTTTTGCTAAAAATATAGAACATAAAGTACAACACTCTTTTATGATAATATCCTAGGGAGATTAGAGATACTAGGGCCATATCTCACCATTATAAAGATAGTCCAAAGCAAGCCCATTGCCAACATCAACATAAATAGACAAAACTTAGGAACATGATATGATTGTTGGTTCTCTCCATACCTTCTCAAAATAGTATTTGATGTCTTAGAGCAAGAAGATAACTGAAGGAGATCAAGAGAATACAAATTAGAAAAGGAAGAATTCAAAGTATACTTATTTAAGGAAGAAATGGTAGTACATATAAGTGACAATAAAATTCCATTTAGAAATGTCTATAGTTGGTAAACAGTTTCAGCATATAAGAATATAAAATTAATTTACAATAGCTCATCTATGTACAAGTGACAAATGGACTGAGAAATAGATCAGTGAAACAGTCTTTTACAATAACCTCAAATATTATAAAATAGTTTGTGATAATTACCTAATAACAGATAAGCAGGTGAAAGACATGATTAAAAAAATCTTCAGTTTTTGAAGAAAGAAATTATCATAGTACATATGGCTATCCTACTAAACACACAAAAAGTGGATTCAATGAAATTGCCATGAACAGTCCAACGCAATTCTTAATAGATTTTGAAAGGACACTTTTCATATGGAAGTACAAGAAGTTCAGGATAGCTGAAACAACCCTGAACAGTAATAGAACTGCTGGAGGCATTACCATCCCAATCTCAAATTATACTCCAGAGCTCTGTCAATGAAAACAGCATGTTATTTTCACAGAACACAAACAAAAGAACAGCAACACAAAGCAAACCAAAACGACTTTTCATTTGAATAAATTTAAGACAAGGATATAACATATATGGGCACCTGATTTATTTATTAAGAAGTCAGAAATAAACACTGGAATGAAGATAGCCATCTTCCACAAATGGAACTAGTCAAACTGGCTATTTGCAAGTAGAAGAATGCAAACATATCTATACTTATCACCCTATACAAAACTTAACTCCAAATGGGTCAAAGACATAAACAAAAAAACTGGCAAACTGAACCTGATAGAAGACAAAGTGGGATCTAGCCTTGAATTCATTGTCAGAGTAAGTGACTTTCTTAACAGAAAACAGTTATCATGGGCAATGAAAGCAACAATTAATGAAACCTCATGAAATGGAAAAGCCTCTGAATAGCAAAGGACATCATCATTCAAGACACAGAAGCAGTTTACATAATCTGAAAGTATTTTTACATCTGACAGAGGCCTAAAATTCAAAACTTATAAAGAACTTTATAACTTGAGGTCAGAAAATAACTCAATTAAATAAGGTACAGATGTAAACAGCATTCTCAAGAGAAAAATCAAATGGCTGAGAACACATAAAGAAATATTCAATATCTATAGTCATCAAGAAACTTTGACTCAAAACTGAGATTTCATTTATAGACAGCAGGTTGAATAAAATCAATAAATAAATTGACAGATTATTCTGGCAGTGGAATAGATCAAGGGGAACACTCACGAATTGCTGGTGGGAATGCAAACTATGAATGAGACTGGGGCAGTTTTTGGGGAAGATGGGAATTAATCTAACTCAGGACCTAGCTATACTTTAGCGCAAATACTCAGATACTACTTTATGTTCTTCATACCACAGAGGCTCTTGTGCAACTAATTTTATTGCTGTTTTATTCAGAGTAACCAGAATTTGGAAACAAATGATATCCCTCAATAGAGGAATGAATACAAAATGTGTAGTACATTTATGCAATGAAAAAATACTCAGCCCTTCCAAATATTAAATCATAAAATTTTCAGATAAAAGAATGGATCTAGAAAAAATAATCCTAAGTATAATAACTTAGACCCAAGAAGATATTTATATATGGACATTAGCTGTTAAATGGATAGTAAGAAAGTCACAATCTATAAAACATAGAGGATAGGTATAGAGTAGGGAACTAGGGGAAAACTATCTCATTTGGAAAGGAAAATAGAATGCATAGTTACGAATGGATGTCATTGAAACTGGAGGATCAAGTCCTGACATGGGAGATATAACAAGATGAAGGACAGGATAGAGAGAGAGAGAGACAAATAGGGCCTTTGGGAGGTAGTATAAAAACCTAATACAGCAGAAGGTTCATAGAATGTATCCATACACAAAGAATATTTATTATTTTTTTTTCATTTTTTAAATTATTTTATTTATTCACAGTCCAAATGTTGTTCCCCTCCAGGTTTCCTCTCAAAGAGTTCTTTACCTCATCCTCTTCTCTGCTTATGAGAGGATACTCCCCACCCACCCAACAAGCTTTCCCACCCCATCCAACCCTACTCCTGGGCATCCTCATTCCCTGAGGCATCACGTCTCTAGAGGATTAGGTACATCGTCTCCCATTGAGGTCAACAAGCCAGTCTTCTGCTACATATTTCCTAGTGATCATCACTCAGTCCATGTATGCTCTTTGGTTGTTAGCTTAGTCTCTGGGAGCTCCCTGGTGTCCTGGAAGTTGGCACTGTTGGTCTTCTTATAGGATCTCTATCCTCTTCAGCTTCTTCAGTCCTTTCCCCCAAGTCTTCCATAGAGATCCCAGAACTCAGTCCATTGATTCACAATAAGTATCTGCATCTGTCTAGTTCACCTGCTGGGAAAGCCTCTTTGAGCGCAGCCATGCTAGGCTCCTGTCTGCAAGCACAAAATAGCATCAGTAATAGTATCAGAGTTTGGTGTCTTCCCAAGCTGGGCTGGGCACTGGATGGCCTTTCCTTCAGTCTCTGCTCCATTTGTGTCCCTGCGTTTCTTTTAGACAGGAACAATTCTGGGTCAAATATTTTGAAGGTGGGTTAGTGACCTTATATTCAAATGACATTGCTTAACAATGGGTGAGTCAGATCTGCAAATTGTATATATCTTCTAACTAAATGAAGCTTTAAGTACAGGAAATGGGTTATATCAAGTTGAATTGTTTGTTAACTAAAGGATAATGCTCAAACAACCTATAATCTTGGCAAGGCTATAGGTTGCTCTCCACAAACTGGCAGTAAGGCACCATTGGTGTAATCAACACATACATAACTCATTGGACCTGGAGAAGTCCTGCTGCTCCCTAACTAGAGTCTTTACTCTTAGTGCTGGAGTTCTTGGTAATGTAAAGTATTCTGGATGCTACTAAATAAAGAATCTTAAGGACCAACTCAGATACAAACCAAACTTGATCTACAATGGTGTCCTACCTAAAAGATATTTTAGTGCAATGATGGCACAAATTGTCTGAGTAATTAACTAATATATAACTTGACTCTAGGACTGCCCCCACAAGATGGAATCAATTCTTGATACAGTTTTAATAACCAATAACCTGAAACTATTAGGTAGATTAGGAACTTAGGATACATTTAAATATTACTAGCACTCCAGTTTTTGTCTACTTGACACAAGCTAAAGTCCTTAGAGAGAAGAGAGCATCAACTGAGAAAAATGCCTCCAGAAAATTCAGCTGTAAGACATTTTTTGTTCAATTAGTAAATGATGGAGAAGGGGCCAGAGTATTGTGAGGGATTGTTCGTTCTAGGTTCTATAAGGAAACTGGTTGAGTAAGCCAAGAGGGAACAAGCCTGTAAGTTCTCCCTGTCCTCTGCATCAGCTTCTTCCTTCAGATTCCATCCAACTAAGGGAACATAGCAATAAAATAAATCCTGATGTAGTACTGTTATAGTGATAGAATAATTCTTTACTCAGCCATCATTGGAGAGGCTTCCTATTGCAGCAGATGGGAACAAATACAGAGTTCCACAGCCAGACAATATACAGAGAGGTATAGACTTTGTAACACTCAATTCTAAACAGGATGTCTCCATCAAATTACTTCTTTCAGAGCTCTTGGAACCCTGCATTAGGAGGAGGAGGTAGGGGAGTGGGGGTGAGGAGGAGGCAGAGGAGGAGGAGAAGGAGGAGGAGGAAAAGTCTATAAAAGTGAAATCACAAGGAAATTAGGCCTTCTAAACACCCTAGGATCAACACACATGTGAACTCACAGAGTCTCTGGCAGCATGCCCAAGGCCTGCACTGATTTATATAAGACAGGGTCCTAGGGTGGAAAGAAGTGAACACATACATCCATCTCTGTTCCAGATCAAAAATAAATATAAAATCATTTATGGAAAATAATAAATATGTTTTATTTAATAGTTGTAGACCAACTATTTGCCAGGCTTTTCTGAAATGTAAGGTCTTATACAAATAAAATTTTCTTACTTTTAATCTATAAATTTAAACATTTTTGCTATTCAAAACATTGATGGTCAAAGCTTTCCAATGTCTGTCTTTGTTCCAAAATATTATTTAAGAATACTATGAAAATATGAGCAATATATACTAAAGTTCATAAAGTGGTAATTCATTTATGTCATGACTTTGATATGTTTGATGAAAGCTAGATGCTGTAGAATATTAAGCCACCAATGGAAGGTGGAAATATAATGGCAGCTAATTGAAATTCTTTTGAATAAACTTTAATGGATGTGACTACAATAGGATAGTTTCTTTTTCACAAAGAAAAGTGTTGCTGCTAATGTTTAATGTTGTAATTTAAGTGAGGATTACAAAATATAAATGGTAAAATACAAAGAGTGTACTATACACCATTTCTGTAATACCAAAGGAAATAAACTGCATGGTTGTGGTATAGACTCTTGAAAGCTAAACACTGCCTTAATAAGAAGAGAAAAAGCTTAACACTTGAATTTGCCATCTCTTATTTCTTTTGAAAAAAATTGAAAGAATAGAATTGTATGGTACTTGAACAGTAACAATAGTCACAACACTAAGAATATAGAAAGGAATTTATGAGTATTATGGGATATAATTTCTGAATCTTTTTCTGACACTTGGTATTCTGAATGTCTACTCATATAATACCTTGTAGGAAGCTTAAGTGATTTATCAAAGCCTTCAGTATGTCCTCCTTACATCTTCAAGTCTAAAGATGTTCTTATTGAGGGGGACATAATAAATACTCAAAAGGACCTCTTCAATTTTTGCTCTCTAGATTTAATATTGATCAAAACTATAATTTGCAATGTATATGGTATCATTGGGTTCTGCTGTATTCTTTTCTACCTTTTTAATAAATGCACAGAAAATTTTCATAAAGCAGAAATGTATTCTCCATCAATAAATCCTGCAATTTTTAGCAAATGTGTTAAAAGATCAGGATGAAGCATAAAAATAGATGGATGGTTCATGATCATTTTGATCGACACTCATTAAATTCTCCTAATTAAATATATAGTTCCTTTCTCAACTCTAAACTTCACATAATGGCTTTGAAGCTGATTACTACATGCCACAATACAAATCAAAATTTCAGAATCAGTGTCTGTGAAAGCCAACTATTGATATCGAAAGAGGACTGGATTCAAAGTCTGATCATTTGAAATCACTTTCCAGCTCAGTTTTTTCAGTGTAACTGTGAAATTTATGTCTTTTGTCTCATTAAAAAAAATCTATGCCACGTCAATTTGAATAAAACTTCCTTTCTAAAAATATCACAGTTAAATTTTATGTTCGTTTTTGGCCATTTAATTTTGTATGAATCTTAAATCATGATTATTTTTATTCATTTTTTTTTATAAAAAATTGCCAAAATGGAACTGGTGTTTTTATTTGCAAGCCACAGGTAACGCCTGACATGTGTAATGCCTGAAAATAACAATGTCCCATTAAGTAGTTATGAGTTTCAGATGTTGAATTGTAGCTGACTCTCCCACAGATGTTTTAACTCTTTTGATCTCTGCTCAGAATCCACCTTAGATTTTTCACCCTGTGGTCTACACTTGCACTGCCACCCCATACCTCAGCCTCCATTTGTAGTCTCTCCTGCAGATTAGCTGCTATTATTTTAGTTTTTAAAATATTCATTGTAGATCCCTCCCATTTCCCTCTTCATTTCCATTTCATTATTTCCAAATTTTTTTTACTAGTTACAGAAGTTCCTAAATTATCTCTATTGTCTTCTTTAGCTCTTTTACATACTTTAATCTGGTGTCCAAAGTAAAATTTCTAAGCCTTGTGTCCATACACACATCTTATCTGATACATACCTTTATAATTTCCCAATACTTTATGAAAATATAACCAGTTCAGCATAATATAAAATAATTCCATGAACTCAATCATCCATCTTCTATGCTTTTATATGTTCCAATCACAAAAGTAGATGTGGCTCCCCAAGCTATTCTGTTTCAGTAGATCATCTGGATGTGCTTGTTCTGAGTAATAGACTTGTGTACTTGCAATGCAGTTTATAAATTTCATTCAAAGGATTGATACCCTGAGATCCATAAGCATATTCTTCAGAAAGAAGTCTAACTTAAAGTGTTGAATCAAACATACCAAAGCTTCATTTAACTCATTAAAAATAAACCAATAGAAGAAAAATGCAAATTCAGGAAGTCTTTAGAATCATGAAATGTATGCGTAATGAAGGAAAATGTCAAAATAATGTTGCACAGTTCAGTACAAAATTGACAAGTACAATAAAACATAACAATTATCTCAGGGGCATCTTCAGAAATATGAAGAATAAAATTACTGAAGATATAATCACAATGGTCCAATTTTGAAGCAAAAATAATAAAAAATATTTTTTCAGTAGGTTTATTGAATGATGATCAGAGATATAAATGCCAGGACAAACACTTGCAATTGAAACAGAAATCACAGAGTAGTGGTGCTCTTAGGAACTAAGTAAGCAAACCTAAGAGTTTCCATATACAAAGCTTCAGACATTTTTAAAACTCTCTCTCTCTCTCTCTCTCTCTCTCTCTCTCTCTCTCTCTCTCTCTCTGTGTGTGTGTGTGTGCATGTGCATGTGCATGTGTGTGTTTGCATACTAATAATATTCTCCTTATCATTGATTTCACATTCAAATGTTTCAGTCAAACAAAGTCTGAAATAAATTTGAATATAGTACAATATGCTATGAGAGAAAGAGCTCGTATAACTTTTAAAAGAATATATATGCATACTGGCATTTATTAATATTTTATTAAGAATAGATTAGTTTCATACTATATTTTTTGATTATAAGTTTCTCATCATACAAATCCCATATTTGGTTTCATAGATCCAAAGAGGATTATCTTAGAAGTGACTTAGGAAGAACAGACAGATAGCATGACCTAAAGTTGTTGTTAGGTCTTATAGCTGTATTTGACAGATCAGCAGCATGATATCCTAAATCATAAATCTTGTATCTGTACTTGTACTACATTGTTCAATTATCTAGAACCTATTCTAATTATACTATTAATTATATACCTAATAAATTTCAGAGGGGGTTTCACTCTCTGCTTCAATGGTGTCTGTTTCCAAATAAAAGACACACACAGCCTTTATATTTGAATATGCCTTAAGCAGCTCAATAGCTGGGTCACTGCCTAAACTCCACATGGCTAATCCCAATTATTATTAAATTCTGTGTTCTACCTTTGCTGCCCTGGACCCAGAGGGCTGCCCAACTTGCCCATGATCTGTGCTTTGCTCTCCCTGCTCCTTCACATGATGCCAAGTCTCTGTGCTGCACTCTTCTCAAGCAAGGCATCTATCCTCTTCTCTACATTTTCCCAGAATGGTGGCTCTCCCTTCTCCATCCTCCTCCCTGCCCCAAGCATAGGAATCCTAAAGTTTCACCTCTGTCTACCCAACCAACCATTACCACCTGGCATCTTTATTTACCAATCAGAACAACTGGGCAGGGTCCTCAATGTCTTAGTGGAGACTCTCTCATGCAAACAATTTTGCAGACACAAATTAACGTAAGAATATGAGCAGCCTTAGGGCAAACCCACTAGAGTAGATCTAATGGAGATATGAAAAGAGTACCTCCCCACAGAACTACCTTTAAGCAATAGATTGTGATATCACAGGAAGGATTCTTCCATTATGAGAAGAAATAACATTTCACTTTCAACTGTTGCAGGAAAACCTATTTGACTGTTCAACTTTCTGTAATACAATTTCGATTTTTATTGAATTTTGATGAATACATTCAAATTTCATCTAATGTTTTGGTTCTTTCATGTAAGTAATGATATGATGTATTAAAATAATACATAATGCAAGAAAATTGCATTCTTTCCAATGAAATAAATTTCAGATTGACAGAATGTTGGTTGACTTATAGTTCCCTGCATATGTATTTGAAATTATTTAGTAATCAGTTGGTACAAAGTGAAATGATTTGTCATTGAACTTTTACACTGACAGTCTTCAGAAATTATACCATTATCAGTTAACAACATATTGTTCTATCAGTTTCTATTTTTTCCTTAATTTAAAATTTTTTTATTTGTATATTTTTTATTTACATTTTAAATGTTATCACCTTTCCCAGTTTTGCCTCCAGACACCACCTTCCCCATGCCCAGCTTCCATAAAGGTGCTCCCTCACACAACCACCCAATCCCTTCCACCTCCCCACCCTGACATTCCTCTATACTGGGGCATCTAGCCTTGACAGGACCAAGGGCCTCTCCTCCCACTGATGCCTGTCAAGGACATTCTCTGCTATACAAGTTGCTGAAGCTATAGCTACTTCCCTGTGTATTGTTGGGCGAGTTAGTCCATGGGAGCTTTGGGGTCTGGTTGACTGGTGCTGTTCTTCTTATGGGGTTGTGAAACCCATCAGGTCTTTCAGTCCTTTCTCTAAATCCCCCATTGTGTTTTTTGGTGATTGGGTTGCCTCACTCAGGATATTTTCTAGTTCCATCCATTTGCCTGTGAATACCATGAAGCCATTGTGTTTAATAGCTGAGTAATACTCAATTGTGTAAATGTACCATGTTTTCTGTATCCATTCCTCTGTTGAGAGACATCTGGGTTCTTTCCAGCTTCTGGGTATTGTAAATAAGGCTGCTGTGAACATAATGGAGCATGTGTCCTTGTTATATGTTAGACCTTATTTTTGGTGTATGCCCAGGAGTGGTATAGCTGTCCTCAGGTAGTACTATGTGCAATTTTCTGAGGAACCACCATACTGATTTTCAGAGTGGTTGTATGAGCTTGCAATCACAGTAAATATGATGGAGTGTTCCTCTTTTTCTACATCCTCACCATGATCTGAGGTCACCTGATTTTTTTTTTTTTTTTTACCATTCTGACTGTTGTTTAGTGGAACCTCAGAGATGGTTTGATTTGAATTTCCCTAATGATTAAGGATGTTGAACATTTCTTATTTTTAAATAGGATTATTAGATTCTCTGGAGTCTAACTTCTTGAGATATTTGTATATATTGGATATTAGCTGTCTACAAGATTGAGGATTGGTAAAGATCTTTTCCCAATCAGTAGGTTGCTGTTTTGTCCTATTGACAGAGTCCTTTTTCTCACAGAAACTTTGCAATTTTATGATTTCTCATTTATTGATTCTTGATCTTAGAGCATAAGCCATTGGTGTTTTGTTCAGGAAATTTTCCCCTGTGCCCATGTGTTCGAGGCTCTTCCCCACTTTCTCTTCTATTAGGTTCAGTATATCTGGTTTTATATGGAGGTCCTTGATCCACTTGGACTTAAGAATTGTACAGGGTGATGAGAATTGGTCCATTTGCATTCTTCTACATGCTGACCTCTAGTCTAACCAGCACCATTTGTTAAAAATGCTATCTTTTTTCCACTGGATGGTTTTAGCTCCATTGTCAAAGATCAAGCGACCGTCGTTGTTGGGTTCATTTCTTGGTCTTCCATTCTATTCCATTGATCTACCTGCCTGTTCCTGTACCAATACCAAACAATTTTAATCACTATTACTGTGTAATACAGCTTGAGGTAAGGGATGGTGATTCCCCCAGAAGTTCTTTTATTGTTGAGAATAGTTTTCACTATCCTGTCTTTTGCTTTTTGGTTTTTTGGTTTTTTGGTTTTGGTTTTTTTTTTTTTTTTGTTTTTTTTTTTTTTTTTGGTTATTCCAAATGTACTTGCAAATTGCTCTTTCTAACTCTGTGAAGAATTGAGCTGGAATTTTGATGGGGATTGCATTGAATCCATAGATTTGTTTAGGCAAGATGACCATTTTCCCTATATTAATCCTGCTATTTCATGAGCATGGAAGTTTTTCATCTGAGATCTTCTTCAATTTTTTCTTCAGAGACTTGAAGTTTTTTTGTCATACAGATCTTTCACTTGCTTGGTTAGAGTGACAACAAGGTGTTTTATTATTATATTGTATTGTTTGTATTATTTATTATTTGTGACTATTGCAAAGGCTATTGTTTCCCTTAGCCTGTTTATCCTTTGAGTAGAGGAAGGATGATTTGTTTGTGTTAATTTTATATCCAACCACTTTGCTGAAGTTGTTTATATGCTGTAGGAGTTCTCTGTAGAATTTTTGGGGTCATTTAAGTATACTCTCATATCATCTGCAAATAGAGATATTTTGATTTCTTCTTTTCCAATTTGTATCCCTTTTATTTCTTTTTGTTGTCCAATTGCTCTGGCTACAGCTTCTATTTTCAAACATGTTAATGGTACAAATTAAATAACATTAATGAAAGCTTAACTGCTTACCTTCAGAAAAATATCCATCCTGAAAACCGTATGCTTTACTTATTTTCTGAACCTTATATCACTTTATTTTTCAGCTAGAGATGAAGACACAAAGCATTTTGCTCCTGCCTCACTGCATGTAATTTACCAGTTGTCAACATTTAGCAAATGAGTAAAACCAGCAAGTCAACTCAAGTGCTCACTTCGGAAATTTATGTCCTGGTAATAAAAGGAAATATGGTTCATTCTAATGATGCAATAAGAAAGATAATTGTCTGAAAATATAGAAAGTGCAGGGAAAATGTGCTGAAATATGCTTCCTAACAACCAAGATTATATCTCTGAGTGGCCATGAAGTTGAAATTTTTGTCCTTTAATTTTATTCTGGTGCTAAGATAACCTTTTTTATTATGACAAATGGAATCAAATCTTCCGTTGATTTAATTCAATCACAGAGGCAAATGATAGTTTATTTTGCAGTTCATATATTCTAATTTTTCCCGCATGATTTGGATTGTCCAGCCTCTGTTCAGGGCATTTTAGACAGAATAAATAATCTACATTTTAATATATAATTCAAATTCAGAGGTAAGAAACTAAGAAATAAAGTGCCCATTTTAGAGTCAGATAGATTAACACAAAAAACTTTAATTCTGTCTTTAGTAGGAAAATTTCCCAATCTTGATATCCTTACCTATAAAATAGATATAATACCAAATTTTAGCTTCCTCTAGTAGATCTTTTTCAAAAATTTCCTGAATAAAGAATTTAAACCTTATTGAGTTTTTTAGTTTTTTTTTTCACAAACTGTATGTCTTAAAGGGGATTAGTAACATCCCAAATAACAGATTGGTTTGAATAATAACAGAAACTAAACATGATAACATCTAACAGCCAATTGAAATTATTTTGTGTCAAAGCCAGATGGCATCATTGTTATTATTACATAAAAACTCCTTACCAGGGCTAGAGAAGTGGCTCAGAGGTTAAGAGCACTGACTGCTCTTCCAGAGGTCCTGAGTTCAAATCCCAGCAACCACATGGTGGCTCACAACCATCTGTAATGGAATCCTCTCCTTGTGTGTTGAAGACAGTGACAGTGTACTCATAATATAAATAAACAGATCTTAAAACAACAACAAAAAAACAAAAACAAAAACAAAAAACAACTCCTTACCAGTGTAATGGCTTAAAGTGAAAGGAGTGGTGTGCCTTATGGGTTGACATAGCAATGTGATAGCCAATATTTCAAATCGTTTAGCCCCATGATATCTGTTAGAAACTAATGGAGCTGAAGGGGATTGCAACGCAATTAGAAAATCAACTAGCTGGACCACCCAAAGTTCCCAGGGACTAAACCACCAACTAATTATACACGGGGAAAGCCAGGACTCCAGATACACATGTAGCAGACGATGGCCTTATCTGGCATCAATGGGAGGGGAGGGAGACTTGATGTCCCAGTGTAGGGGGATACTAGAGGGGTGACATGGATGTGGGTAAATTGGTGGAAGAGCACCCTCATAGAGGCAAAGGGAATGGGGATAGGGGAGGAAAAGATGGGGGTGTTGTGGAGGGGTAACTTGGAAGGGGAATATCATTAGAAATGTAAACAAATAAAATGATTAATAATAATAATTAGACTAGACAAAGAAACTAATGGAAGACAGAGTAGACTGGCATTGTTCAGCGATGGAGCATTTGATTCGCATGCAAGGGACCCTGGGGCCAATCTGCTGTGCTGTATAACAAAGAGGAAATAGTGAGGAAAGCCATAGAGTGAAAGTTTATGAATTTGTGGACAATGCAGAAGAGTCTGTGCATTACACTCAGCACCCCGGAGGCTCCCATGTGCCTTCTGAAATGAGTAATAATATAGTAGGCAAGGGGACAGTGACATGCCAGTTAGATTTCACTTCACCCCACTTGCTGCCTGTGGGACTCTTTAGAACCTATCCAGTCAAATAATTGTAGGACATACATATGTTAAAAATATAAATTAGTCCTATCACCATATTATGTAAGATGGATTTTCGTCTTCTGGTATTCCCCTCTCACAAGGAAATAGCCTTGAGCAGAGTCAGAGCCTTCCTGCATAGTAAACTCTTGTTTACTTCTCCCTGACTCTATTTTATCTTATCCGAAAATGTAGAGCTGCAACTTCAAAGTCATTAGGAATGGAAAGTCTGTCCTACACTTGAATATCCTTCAAATGAAGTGCACTCCAGAGGAAGAATTTAATGATTATAGTACCAGAGTGATGTTCTCAACACCCCTGATATTCTGCCAGGAAGGTCATTCTACAAGGAGTTACTAGAAGCAGAGGCTCACGACTCTGTTCAAAACCCAGAATAAGCACTTCAGTGGGTGCTTTTAGAGGTGAATCAGATTCTCAGTCTTCTTTCTCTGTCAGGCGAGCATCTCCCAGTTTTATTTTAAAGCTAGTACTGGTTCAGACGTCAAAAAAGGAGACTGAGATAGAAACTGTCGCTGCATCAAAGAACAATTCTTCTACACTTGCATTTCACAGCTAGAAACTACATTTCTAATTTGACCTTGGCAATGCATTTGGAAAATAAAAGGCTCTTACCACGGTTAGACTCTTCATTGCTCTGTAAAATAAATGTAAACAAATTCTCCAGCTGCTATAGCAGAGCATAAGGCTTAGTGCTTCTGTTGTAAACAAAATGTGCTGGTAAAGTCTGACCAAAGATGTCGCTGCTTCCCTTTTATACTTTATCTTTTCTCATCACAGAAAGAAGCCAAAAGTTACTAAATCACCAACCAAAGAGTACACATGGAGGGACCCATGGATCCAGCAGCATAGGTAGCAGCGGATGGCCTTATCTGGCATCAATGGGAGGGGTGGCCCTTGATCCTGTAAGGGCTTGATGCACCATTGAGGAATGCTAAGGAGGTGAGGCAGGTGGGTGGGTGGGAGGGGGAGCACCCTGGGAAGTCCTGGGAAGAGGAATGGGATAGGGAGTTTGTGGAGGAGAAACCTGAAAGGGAATAACATTTGAAATGTAAATAAATAAAATACCCAATTTTTAAAAAAGGAAGCCAAAACTTGTATTATATTAAATTTAAAAGTATTACTAATATTAAATTTTTATGTCTTCATCTTAGTCAGTTAAGTAGGCAGGACTATTCCAGAGTGAAAAATAAGCACAAATATTAAAACAGAAGACTAGGAGGAAAAAAAAAACACGCTAATCTGCATAGAGATGAAATGTTACTGGAGATACTGAAACATGCTTTCAAGGCAGAATAAGAACAGCAGGACAGACACAGCTAAAAGTCCATGAAACAAATAAAAAGCTGCCCCATCTTTACCAGTGTCACTAACCTTTAACAACAGCTACAAGTGAATTTGGAGTATTTTTTGCAAGTGGTGAGAATTAACGCCCTAGCCTTATCTGGGAGAAGTAAGATCTGTTTGGAATCTTAGTATTTTTTATGTCAAATGTTCAGATGTCCAAAGAACATCGAACTCATGTGCTTAATAACACAGTTTTTAAATGCAAGATACATAACATACTAAACATTTGTTTTTTTCTCTAATGGAAATCCTGACTATAATACTCAGGTTTAGAGTTTAGCCTAAGTTGTTACATATCAAATCAGTAGACTACAATCTTCATGAAATAACTAATTATTAGTTGATAATATTTAGACAGTAATTAGAAACATAGTTCTATTTTCTCTACAAAAGAAGGCAATTTATAGCACTATATGTTCTAAAACAGGCAATAGCTAAAAATTGAGTTTTATCTTTTGCAATTCTTCATAATAAAAAATAAGTAATATAAAGCACAGAAAAATATCTTTACTCATTACAAAATATTGTAATCTTATATTTTGTAAATATGTGTGTTTAGGGAGGTATGTCTCTCATTCACATGACACTGGAGGAAAACCGAATAAAATTGATTCCCTGGTTTGGTTATATATACCTTATTAATTTCTTGAATATTGCTGATGCTAAAATTAAAAGGAATATTTTCAGGCATTTGTTTTCATGTATATTATGTACATAAATGTACATCTAAAAATACTTCCACACTAGTTATCACTTAGAATTTCTAAATTACGTGTCATTTAAATAATTTAGCTATTGCCACATTCTTATTACTATAATACAAGTCTAACTTTAATTAAGTCTAAGTCTAGTCTAGTCTAATTCTCATTAAGGTAACAAGGTTTTACGCATTTTTACCGGTTCTTTTAGCTGGTCATCAAAAGCACAATTGTATCGTTTAATATTTAAGTAACCCTTAGTAGCATTTACAGATGCTTGCTAACACATGTCACATGTCCTTTCCTGTGATTTGGTGACTGCTTTCTGAGGAATAACTTGACTAGATTTCAAACTCAATGGACTAACATCTGTGTGACCTTTACTAATTAATTTAACCTCCACTCGATGCGTTTCCATATCTATACAACAAAAGCATTGGTATGGATTTTAGTAATTGCATGGACAAGATATAAGTACTTAAGTAGATAAATATTTTAAAGAATCTACCTTCTTCCCTTCATATCTGTTCAACTTAGTGTGTGACCCATTAGAGAGTAAGTATCAGCAGTGCACACTGTATCTGTTCTGTGAGTTCATAGATAAACAGTGTTAGAATAGCATCAATCACAAACCTAAAATAGGATAGGCAGCTATGAGTTTCACTTTACTAGTCAGTTCTATGCATTTCTTTTATATTTGCCAAAAAATTATCCTTGCAATAAATTGTTTTTAATAAATGTATTCTATAATAAACAGCTTACACAAACATCTCTATGGTCTTTGGAGATAAATGAATGTACTAATTTAATTTCAAGCTCACTATGATTTAATTTTAAAACATAGAAAATAAATTATACTAATTATTGTAAATTAAGTTTTGTGCGCTTGTAGGTAGAAAAATGGACACCAAATTGGAGCTGGCATCAACTAGTAATACTAAGTCAATTCTCTCACTATTATTCATAGTCACCTTTAAAATTCTTTTCCTACCCTATAGGTATTATATTCTATGATCAAGCCTCCTTCACAAGTACTATCAATATTTCTGAAAATTACCAATTATTTATATAAAATTAGCAGAGTCCTTCTTTCATTTAAATCTAATACTCTGCCCTCAAAAATTTAAATATCATCTAAAAGCATGTTAAACCAGTGTTGACTAGTCTCTTTGATTTTATCCATCTGACTCATTGGGGCTCAGTGTTACTAAATCAAAAATGAAATTTTCTTACGACTTTATCTTTCATATATCATCCATTCCTTTAGATTTCCAAGGCTTAATAACTGTCTGTCTGGATTAAAATTTTTAAGAAAACATACATCAGTGCTCTATAGCTTCATCTATTTCTCTCTTTGGTGGTACAATTAAGGGCTCTTTGAATAGAGCAGATACAGACAGAGTTTGAGTTCAGATGAGATCCTGCATGTTCGTCTGCATTCTCATTACAGTGAGGCATTTGTTGTCAGTTAATTGAATTTCCACAGGTCAACTCATGCTCACTCATCTACATGGACCATTATGATGGCCAGGCTTGGTTAGTCCTTGGGGTAATATTCCAACAGGTCCATCCAGGCTCCCCTTAGCTAGAAATGGGATCAACTATGTATTTAACCACTGCTCAGGGTTAAGGATATTATAATGTTTCTACCTATCTCCTAGAAAGCATATTTGTTCTTTGTTTAATAGTATAGGATATTATAGTACAAAGGCCTTAGGATGAATCTTTATTTTTTATTGAGGGATTTTGAAAAGCAAAAGAATATTGTCTTTTGAAAAATCTATAATTGTTTCTTCACTATGTTCACCTTTTAGTTGAAATTTTTAATTACACTAGTCAACACTAATGATCTTTGAAACACTAGTGATCTTTGAAACTAATTTTTCTTTCCGTTTCTCAGTTTTCTCTAAGATGAAAAAAGAGAATAAAGCACACCTTGTAAAGTTTACTTAAAATTTGGTTATTGTTTCTGTGTAACTTAAAACATGTTCTGACATGCAATAAAGCATAATTGATGTGGTTTGCACACAGCTTTTTTCTATTATCTATGAATATCAATTTATCAGTGTTATGGATCACTGTGACAGTCGTGTCCATGTCCCCTATTGTCTGTGAAATGCAGAACACTCTTTTTGTTAAATTACTATTGCCCCATCTGCCAAATTAGGGGAGCAGCACACAAAAATGAACCTATGGTGAACAGATTCACTGAAACCACCATAGCTGATAGTTCTCCTTAGATAGTCTTAAATCTCCTCATGCCCATACCAGATAGAGCTATTAACCCGAGGAAGGGGCCTTTTCCAATATTCCTTAAATTGCTGAGAGGCATCTATATTAATTCCATATTCAGTCAAATCAACTATCCTGGTCACAACTACAGTATTATTGCAGGCATACATTTATGAATGGGTGATCTGAATATGACATTTCTTTTTTGTATTTTTCCTGCCTTAAGCTTGTTTCTAAGTTTTTAGGATTATAATTTTAATAATTATGTCATTTTGCTGAGACTTTATGCTCATAGCTTCTGAAGTAACTGTGAGATGCAACCTCACAGTAAACTCCCTGATTTTTCTGGCCCTTCATTGCACAATTCCCACAACTTTCCCTGAGCCATACATGTGGGGCATTTTGTGAACTCAAAAAGCCCAAAATCTGAATCAGTGTTTTCATTACTCTAATATTAAAGCTGTCTTAAAAATGATATGCATAATTAAACTATTTTTTACATACAATTTATGCTTGTACAGACCAATTGAGTAATATGGGTGATAAATGTCTTATTGCTCTGATGAGATTTTCAGTAAGTGACTTCCCAATTTTTGTATATATTCTTATAGATGGGGCTTAAAATATTTTCTGTTTATAGAAGTTCACATCTTTTTTAGGATTTGTGAAACTTTGACAATTGTTTCACTAATGCTTTTATTAATACTTTAGTCTGAGTCTTGCCATCCTCTCTTACAAAATTCTTAATTTTGCTCTCTGATTTCTCAGACATATTCTGCTGAACAATGAAATCATAATTATCAACTATTTTCTTTATTATATCTAAATGTAATACTGCATCAGCATTACTTTTTAACCTTGATCTTCTTTCTTCCACTTACATTACATTGATGGTAATTACATTGATGATGTATACTGACCTTTTAAAAATCAAAATATGTATGGTCTATTTTGAAGTCTACATATTTCTTAACGTTTATTTTACATATTTTGTATATGGTTGTTTTCTATGGACGTAAGTACATAACTGACATAGGTGCTAGGAAGTTGCTGTTTCTGTTTGCTTATCATCTATGACTATGAATTTTGCACACTCTGAGGTAGCCTATTACAAAGATGCCAAGCCTTCATATTCAACAGTCATGAATAATTCCACAATAAAACTGACTAAATGAACATTTGATCTTTTTAAGTTTAACTGTCTTCAGTTACTTTTGAAATATAATAAATGGATTTACACTTGAGTTGACATTTGTAAAAACCTCAATAATTAACTAGGTTTAAAGATATAATGACAATGCTGATTGTGTAGGATAATGACTTCAAAGCTTTATAATGCGTTATATTCTAATGGTAATAAAATTGACCTACCCCAGGACTTGGTAGTCCATTGAGTCTACAGAAGGTTTTTTTGTGCTAAAATTCTCAAGGTAATACAGATCCAGCCTTCTATGGGATTATTTTTAACAGATACTAGGCAGAACATATGCTTATAAGTGTATAATAGGAACTCATAGATCATAGCTGCGTAAATCATACATCATCTTACACTTTAAAAATTAATATAAAGAAAAGTATACACCAAGAAATTAGGAGAAATGAAAATGGAAATGGAAATTTTGAGCTTGGTTTCTTGGTATTTTCTGGTCATTCTTATAGAATCTCTAGGGTTATTTAAATCTGCTCTACACAGAAACAAACTTTCGGCACATATGTGCCAATTCCAAACACATCGAAGCTTTCACTTGGAAAAAAAAAAACTCCTAAAGGATATTCCACGAGACAGGAATAGTTATTCAGCATGAATGTGAGTGGCTGGTCTAATACTCTCATAAATATAAGCATCACTTGAGTCTGCCATCAGTCCTCTTAGCTACTCTGGCCTGGGAAAGAGCCATTTGCTTTGCTTTTATTTTTAATACATGGGTAATAAGAAAAAGACAGCTATTGAGTGTGTTTAACAGGATGAGGAGAGCTGGAATTAGAACAGCATAATTGAAATGTAAGTGATTGAAGCATAACAAAAATCACCAGCAAAGGCTGTTATCACTCCAGCCAAGAGTTCAGTTTAGCCTTCAATTACTTCCTGTAATTTCTGGAGAGAAGCCTTCACTACCTCTCTCGCTGTCTCACAGGAGACATTTGTGATATCAGAATTATTACTCGAGGTTACAGCCCTGTGACACTGTTGAGCTCTTCAAGGCTTGTCAAGCACAGTAATTGTATTTACTAGAAATCTCTCACCTCTCATTCCCATGTCCCTTAATCATACACACAGAACAAATCTATAAAGTGTGTGAAAGTGAAATACAAAGCTTGAGTTTAAAGGCTTTGGTCAGGTACACACAATTATTCCTGAGACTTTATTCTAGTGTAATCCTTACACAAAAACTCATAAAGCTTTTAAACTATAAGAATGATAATACAGTGTTTTAATTTTGTACCAAAGACTTTCTTCTGTTATTTTGAAATAATACTTGTTTCTTATAACTATACATACCAGAATTATTCTTTTACAGAAAATTTACCAAAAAAAAATGTTTAAAATAATGATAAGAGAAATATGTTCACCTTCTATAAAAGATCTTAACTGGAAATAATTTGAAAGTAGTATTTCTGAAATGTCAAACTGACTTCATAATCTTTACCTTTCAAATTTTATTCAGCTATTTTATTAAAAATAATGGATTCTGAAAAAAATAAATACCGCACTGTAAGGAATCTGAATGGAAGCACTATATTCTCAGTTTACAAAATTAAATACCACCTATACATTTCCAGTTTCTCATATTTTTAACAAAGATGGAAACAGTTTAGATTACACAGTTCCTATTATATTAAGAAGAATAATGTAAATACATAAAAATATACTTAACAGTATTATCGTATGGAATTATTTGATAAATAGTTACACATTTACTTATGGTATATGTTATCTAATTCAAATTAATACATGCAATAAAAGACCATTAATATGGAATTAAAAATTCAAAGTATTAATGTGAAGTAACCATTTCTCATGCAAGCGATAAACATAAGATAAAATAAGATAAAAGGACAACGCAAAGACTGAGAGAGCTTTTGTTTAAATGACAAGGGATGAAGAGCAATATGGAATTGTGTAAGTACTTCCTGGCTGGAGTAATGGCTTAATGGTTAGGACTACTACTCTACCAAAGGAGCTGGACTAGCATCCCTGCTCACAGCCTCCTGTACCTACACCTCCACGGGATTTAACACACATTTCTTGCTTCTACAGGCATCCATACACATAGCAGATATACATACAAAAATATTTCTAAAACTTTTATCTTCATGTTATAGTTATAAACTCTTCATGCATTCCACATTGTAAATAATAGTAATTGTTCATGCCCACAGTTCAGCATATAAATGTTTATTAATCTTTTGTTATTAATTGAAAATAAAATAAATCCTATTACTTCAGTCTCTTTGAGTTCATATTTGATATGCTCAGTTGATTTATAAGACATTTTCTCCTGATTATCACTAACCTCTGGCTCTTTTTTTAAATTGGTTATTTTATTTATTTACATTTCACATATGCCCCTTCCAGGTTTTCCCTCTACAACCCTCCTATCCAACCCCACTTTGACTTTACCTCTATGGAGGTATTCTCCCTACTCCTAATTCCTGCCTCACACTTCTAGCATCCTCTTACACTGGGGTATCAAGCCACCACAGGACAAAGGGCCTCACCTTTCAATAATGCCAGATAAGGCAATCCTTACTACATATGTAGCTGGAGACATGGGTTCCCTCCATGTGTACTCTTGGTGGTATAGTCCTTGGGAACTCTGGCTTGTCAGGTACATTGATATTGGTTTTTTTCCTATGGGGTTATAACCTTTTTCAGCTCCTTCTGTCTTCCCCCTAACCCTTCCATTGGGGTCCTTGGCTCAGTCCAAATGTTGACTGTGAGCATACATATCTGTATTGGTCAGGCTCTGGCAGAGCCACTCAGGGGACAGCTATTCTAGACTCCTGTCAGCAAGAACTTCTTGGCATCAATAATAGTGTTAGGGTTTGACGTCTGAAGGTGGGAAGGATCCCTAGGTGGGGCATTCTCTGGATGGCCTTTCTTCTTATAGTCTCTGCTCCATTTTTTTTTTGTCTCTGCATTTCCTTTGGAGTAATACTCAGCTATTAAAAATATTGACTTTATGAAATTCACAGGCAAATTGATGGAACTTGAAAAGTATCATCCTGAGTGCGGTAACCCTGACACAAAAGAACACACATAGTATGTGGATATTAGCCCAAAAGCTCAGAATACTCATGATACAGCACACAGACCATATGATGCTTAACAAGAAGGAAGACCTAAGAGCAGATGCTTTAATCCTACTTAGAAGGGGGATTAAACAATCACTGGAGATAGAGGAAGGAAGGAACCTGGGAGGGAGAAAGAAAAGGGAGGAAAGAAATGGGGAAGGCAAGATCAGGCATGAGAAGAGACAAGAGAAAAGATGAAATTGAACAGAAATGTGTAACAATGAGGATTGGGGAACTGGGGATGGCCACTAGAACGTCTCAGATGCCAAGGAAGTATGAGGCTCCCAGGACCCAACAGGGATAACATTAGCAGAAATATCTAACCAAGAGGAGATAGAACCTGTACAGACAGGTACCTCCTGCTGTTGAGAAATCAGGCCACACAGCCATCTCAAAAACTTCAACCCAACCCCTGGCTCTTTCTTTATTTCTTCCTTCTATTCCCCAGGGTTCAGTTAGCTCTAAGAGGAGGAATCTTATGTTCTCTCTTTGTGTAATGTCTAGCTGTAGGTTTCAGGATTTGTTCTTATCTACTGCATGAGGAAGCTTTTCTGGTGATGACTGAATAAAGCAATGACTTATAAGAATAGCAGATTACCATTAGGAGTCATTTTATCACAACTTCTTTTTTTTTTTTTTTTTTTGAGTCTAGTAGAATTTGGTTTTACCATTGTTTTCCGGGCTATATATTTTTGAGTTGCTGGTTACCCAAGCATTGAGAGATTGTGAGGTTTGGGTTCAATCTCATGAATTGTGTCTTAACTCAGACATTGATTGGCTACCCTCATACACACATTTTACGTTTCCATTCCATTAACATATCTTGCAGGCTAGACAACTTTGTATATATTAAAAAAAGTATGTGGTTGCGTTGATGTCTAATAACCATGTCAAAGACTCTAGACAATATGGTTAAAAGTCTTATGTAGGCACTAGTTTGTCTGCTCCATGTTGACTGAGTTATGAGGATGTTATCTTCAGCACTGGGGCCTTGGCCTCCATTTGTGAAAAACAAACTACTACCTTGACCTGTGTTGTTTTGATATTTCCATGGGAACCTTTGGCCAATGACTCAATTGGATGTTACCATGTCTTGGTACTGGAAGGTTCATTTGTTAACAAGAAATAGCCAGTAGGAACTCTGTTTTATGCATTATTTGGAGACTTCATTAATATTGCCTTACAACAAGATTATATATATATATATATATATATATATATATATATATATATATGAAATGAATGCCAGGGCAGGGAGGAGAGAGATAGAGAGAGATAGTGGGTAGTGTGGGTGCACCCTCAGAGAAGCAGGGGGATGGGACAGTGGGTTGCCAGATGGGAAACTGGGAAAGAATAACATTTGAAATATGAATAAATAAAATATCCAATAAAAGAAAAAATTACAGGAAATAACAAATCAAAAAATGACAAAAATGTAATACAAAATTAGAAATATGGATAAAATTTTATATAAAGACTGAGAAATTATGAAACTAACATGGACTTTGGTGGGATATTAAATAGATGCTCATAACAAAATCTGTAGTACTTAAGCGGATCAGAACAGTTTGAAAATATGTGTAGCATCACCTGCTACAAACTTCTAGGCTAGGAATTCTGAAAACTGTATGTATGTGTACCTAACTGAACAGTGAAATAAATGAGCTTAAGATAGTGGAATGTATGGTTCTCTTTCACTAAGAAATGTCTAACAATATTAATGGCTAGAAATATCTCACTGTAACCTATTGCAATTAGAGATATAATCACATTTACTCTTTTATAGCAATATACTGATGCATTAGTGCTACGTAGTAGTTTCCCCCCAAATTTAAACATTTCACTCTGCAGAGAAATTTCTTAAGCCATAAGGGAAACAAGTCAAAATATGTTTGGAAGGTACCTGAAACACACCAGATTCACTAGGCTCCTCTGTACCAAAAGTAAACAATAAATATTGTGGAGCGTCACTATAGAGGATCCATGTAGCAAAGAAGAATTTCAGGTATGCGAGGATGCAAAGAAGACTTAGACACCAGACCAACTAACTGCATGAAAGAAGCAGAGACCAGCTGAGCTGCCTCTGAGATTTAGACCAACTGAGTCACTTAGAAAGGACAGTCTCCAACATTTATCTCAGATATCTCTTTATTCAAGTGGAAAAATAACATAGGAGCTGAGACCTTCATTGATGAGGAAGTTAACATAGAAAATTAATATTTTTATTTATTAATAACTTTATTCATTTACATTTCAATGATATCCCCCTTTCCAATTACCCCCCCCAAACACCCATCACATCCCCTCTCCCTTATTCCTTTTGATTCTATAAGGGTGTTCCTTCACCCACTTGCCCACTCTTGTCTCACCATTCTAGCATCCCCTTTCTCTAGGGCATCAAGCCTCCTTAGTCAGGTAAGGCCATCTTCTGCTTCATATGTATCTGGAGCCATGGTTCCCTCCATGTATATTCTTTGGTTGATATTTTAGTCTCTGGGAGCTCTGGGTGGTCCATTTCATTGATAATGTTCTTTGTATGGGGTTGCAATCCTCTTCAGCTCCTTCAGTCCTTCCTCAAGCTCTTCCATTGGGGTCTGGGGCCTCAGCCCAATGGCTGGTTGTGAGTATCTGCATCTGTATTGGTCAGTTACTGGTAGAACCTCTCAGGGAACAGCCATACCAGGCTCCTGTCAGCAAGTACTTCTTGGTATCAGAAATAGTGTGAGGGTTTGGTATCTGCAGATAGGATGAATCCCTAGGTGGGGCAGTCTCTGGATGGCCTTTACTTCAGTCTCTGTTCCATTTTTTGTCCTTGTCTTTACTTTGGACAGGAACATTTCTTAGTTAACAATTTTGAGAAGGGTGGGTGGCCCCATCCCTCCACTTGGGGTTGTGCCTATCTATGGGTTCTGTCTCTCCTTTATCAGGTATTTCTTCTAAAGTAATCCATGTTAGGTCCCGGAAGCCTCTCGCATCCCTGGCATCTGGAACTACCCACAGTTCCCCATTCTCCACTGCTACATAGTTCTGTTTGATTTCCTGACCCTCTGAACTTCTCTCCTGTCCTTTCCAATACCTGGTCCTTCTTTTTATCTTACTAACTACAATAACTTTTTCAGGTTCCCAGATAACTTTGTGATTGCTATGAAATACTCTTTCCTTTTTTTTTTATAGGAATAGATGATGTGTTCATTACATATATTAACATTTATTCCATTTCCTTGCAGTCTAAAATATGAAGCATTATAATGCTAGATTTTATGTTTCATTATTTAAAATGCAGAATTACTGAGGAGAAAAATTATTTTCATAAGACATTCATACTTTCAGAGATATGGGACAGAAAATGTTCAGTTGTATAGGAAAGTTATATATTAAATGGAAGTCTGAGTTTGTTATCTAAGTTCCATGGGAGACTAAGGCAAGGGAACCATGAGTTTAAGGCTTTGTTTGTATCAGGTTATGTGAAAACCAACCTGAGAAATATAGTGAGACTTTGACTTGAAATAAAAACTAGATAGAAGGTTATGTGTGTATCTCAGTAATAGAGTGTTTGTCTAGTGGTCAGGAAACTCTTGGTTCAATCAGCAGTAGTGTAAGAAACAATTCATATATCAAGTTGTTACTTATGGGTACAAAGTTGTTAATGGAAAAACTGTAAAAGGGTTTTAATGTGTCAGCTTAGGTAAGCTATAGTACTCAGTCATTTGATTAAGCACTAATCTTGGTACTGCTGTGAAGGCATTTTCTAGATGTGGATAACACCTATAATCAATCGACTTTAAGTAGATTACTTTCTACAATCCTGGCTTCATCCAATCAGTTGAAAGTTAGTAATTATAAAGCTCAATTTCCCTGAGGAATTATGCCTCAACATGATAATATCACTTCCTGGCCAGATGTCTCCGGTCTGACAGAGTGTCTTGTAGATTGATGACTTACTAATTTACATAAACACGTGAGCCAATCAATAGGTGGATATAAGTTGACTTGAGTCTCTCTCCGTCCTCCCACCTTTCACTCCACACATACATAAAGCAAATAATCTGCTTTAACAAATTCTGAACCACAACCAAGAGCAGGGAGTTATTATTAAAGAATTATCCTTTACTAGACATAAACAGAAGTACTCTTGTCAATGTTTCTTAAACATTTCAGTACAACAATTATGTATACAACATTTACATTGTGTTAGATATAAATGATACAGTATAGTTTGTACTATACAAGCAATATGTATAAGTTCTAATGTGTAGTAAATCCTTTTATGAATAGTACTAAGTTTCCATATTTTGCTGTCCTTAGGGGCAACTATAGAATGCTCCCATGGGGATAAGAGGAGGATTATTTGTATGTATCATCCTCTTGAGTCTGTCTGCCTAGGGAATTCTGTGTATTACTCAGTCAAAGACAGGAACAGAGAAGAGGAATGTATTGGTTTTGTAGCACAAATGGAGAACTATAACATGTTGCTTCTTCATGTATCTTTGAATTTCATCCTCTGGTAGGGTCTCCTGATTTTCAGTTGCTTGATTCATTCTATAGTTTCACATTTATTTTCACATTTGTAGCTATAATATGGTCATAGTTATTTTTACACTCTTTATGTGAATTTCCTATAAAAACTGGGGGACTTAGAGACACACCAAAAAAGTATTATGTAACCGAAAAAGTATTGTCCAGCTATCGCACTCCTGACTCAGATATAGGTCTGTATGTCAGTGTGTGAGGAGTATACAGCATATATTTTTTTCTGTGCATCAGAGTGTCCCTGCTTCAAATGGACAAATCCTTCCTGTTCCAGCTTCAGCTGACACAAAAGCTAACTCTTGGCTGATTTTTTATTTATTTTCAGATTGAAGATTGATTCAACTAGTTATATTTTATTGAGGAACTAGTTCTTCATTCTGATAAGAAGTCAGTTACCTATAGAAGAGGATGTGCACAAAGTATTTGAGCAAGTATATCCTGTATTTCTTTTCTCTTTTTATCCTCTATTTCATTTAGTGACATTTGAGGAGGAGACTGAAATGGAGAAGGAAAGATCATAAGAACCAGGGGATGAATAGCACCAAGAAAATGTGTCTTTCTTATACAGCAGGAATAATGCACAGGTGAGTACTAAGAGATTATGACATCATATGCAGGACATGCATACATCTAAGCCATTTGTGGCCCAAGAACTGAGAGAGAAACTGGACAGGAATTCCCATCCATAACCCAGGAGGTAACTCCAATTAACAACTTCTCAAAAAAAAAGAAAGAAAGAAAGAAAGAAAGAAAGAAAGAAAGAAAGAAAGAAAGAAAGAAAGAAACCTAAGTTATTTTGTTTTCAGATGTGATTTTGGTGTGTGTGTGTGTGTGTGTGTGTGTGTGTGTGTAAGCATTACTTTACTACCCTACCTTATGAACTTCCTAAATCACTACTACTTCTAGAAAACCTGAAAACTACAACTTTACTTAGCCTCTTTAATTATGAACCTTGTTATAAACCAAAAAAAGTTCTCAAGTATAAACTTAGTACTCCAGACTTGGATTTAAATGTTTTAGCATAATATTTCTTCAAAGAGTTTGTTATTAGCAAAAATGTTTTTTTATAAAATACTTTAAAAACGCTTTTTGTATCAAAAATCATGGCTAAGCAAGGGGAGGTAATTGCTGTTAGGTAACAGAATGTGAGTTCCTTTCCATATTCTACATGGAGAAGACACAAAACTGACTGAGAACTTTTATTTTTCATTTCTATTACTTTTTTTAAACTTCAATCAGAGGGTATGCCATACATGTTTCCCTGCACATATGAATACAAAAATAAATAACTGAAACATAAAAAATAAATGGTGCTGGTTCAACTGGAGGTCAACATGCAGAAGAATGCAGATCGATCCATGCTTATCACCCTGTACAAAGCTTAAGTCCAAGTGGATCAAGGACCTCCACATCAAACCAGATACACTCAAACTAATAGAAGAAAAACTAGGGCAGCATCTCGAACACATGGGCACTGGAAAAAATTTCCTGAACAAAACACCAATGGCTTATGCTCTAAGATCAAGAATCGACAAATGGGATCTCATAAAACTGCAAAGCTTCTGTAAGGCGAAGGACACTGTGGTTAGGACAAAACAGCAACCAACAGATTGGGAAAAGATCTTTACCAATTCTACAAGAGATAGAGGCCTTATATCCAAAATATACAAAGAACTCAAGAAGTTAGACTGCAGGGAGACAAATAACCCTATTAAAAAATGGGGTTCAGAACTAAACAAAGAATTCACAGCTGAGGAATACCGAATGGCCGAGAAACACCTAAAGAAATGTTCAACATCGTTAGTCATAAGGGAAATGCAAATCAAAACAACCCTGAGATTTCACCTCACACCAGTGAGAATGGCTAAGATCAAAAACTCAGGTGACAGCAAACGCTGGCGAGGATGTGGAGAAAGAGGAACACTCCTCCATTGTTGGTGGGATTGCAGACTGGTACAACCATTCTGGAAATCAGTCTGGAGATTCCTCAGAAATTTGGACATTGAACTGCCTGAGGATTCAGCTATACCTCTCTTGGGCATATACCCCAAAGATGCCCAAACATATAACAAAGACACGTGCTCCACTATGTTCATAACAGCCTTATTTATAATAGCCAGAAGCTGGAAAGAACCCAGATGCCTTTCAACAGAGGAATGGATACAGAAAATGTGGTACATCTACACAATGGAATATTACTCAGCTATCAAAACAATGACTTTATGAAATTCATAGGCAATGGTTGGAACTGGAAAATATCATCCTGAGTGAGGTAACCCAATCACAGAAAAACACACATGGTATGCACTCATTGATAAGTGTCTATTAGCCCAAATGCTTGAATTACCCTAGATGCACAGAACACATGAAACTCAAGATGGATGACCAAAATGTGAATGCTTCACTCCTTCTTTAAAAGGGGAACAAGAAGACCCTTGGCAGGGAATAGAGAGGCAAAGATTAAAACAGAGACAGAAGGAACACCCATTCAGAGCCTGCCCCACATGTGGCCCACACATATACAGCCACCCAATTAGACAAGATGGATGAAGCAAAGAAATGCAGGCAGACAGGAGCTTGATGTAGATCTCTCCTGAGAGACACAGCCAGAATACAGCAAATACAGAGGAGAATGCCAGCAGCAAACCACTGAACTGAGAATAGGACCCCCGTTGAAGGAATCACCTAGAGATCCATACTACCCATACTGAGAAGGGGAGGGGGAAGGGTTAGGGGGATGTTGGCACATAAACCGAGAAAGGGAATAACACTCGAAATGTAAATAAGAAATACTCAAGTTAGTAAAAAAAAATAAAGTCCCTTATGTGAGAAAATATAGGTTAATATATACCCTAATCTTTCTTAAAATGAAAATATGGATACAAGTGCTACATGAATTAATATTAGTAAAATAATAATGAAGCATGGTGACTTGGAAACATAGTAAACCAATTTTCACAGAAAGTAAATTAAAAAATAAAACCTCCAAACAGTGCTTCATAGGTTGAACTTCACATTAGAAGGAGGCTAATTGTATACAGATGTGTAAATGAACTAATTAAAAACATGGATATGAAAGCATAGTAACTTGGTGTTAAAGTAGATACCAGGAGACATATGCATTTAGTTTCTAGAAGACGAATATCTAAAGCACAGAGGACTAATTAAAATTCCCAGCCTCAAAGAAAACTGAGAGTAGCAAAGCATCAATCACCCATAGAGATATCCTCTAAAAACTATTAAATTAATTAGAAATTTCACAGCCCTTGAACTCATTGTATTTCACTTAACTGAGGACAAAGTATCCCCAAGAGAATGGAGGTGATCAGATGTGCCCTAACCTTTTCATGAATCAATTTCCAAAGGATGTTCACCTACAAGAATGAGAGAATCCCATGCGTGTGTTTGTGAATGGATGTTAATGCTAATGAGTTTAGGGACATGTCTAATTCCAACACTACTCATACTTTTCCAACCACTTCCATCTTAAGAAGTGTGCTTATAGCTTACAAAAGTATTTGAAACAGAGCTTATAAAAAGTATTTGAAACAAGGTAGCTTTCTTCCATATTGTGTGAAGATGCTTATTTCTAAATACTTTTAAGTCAGATTAATATTTTATGAAGGTGTGGCAGGGTTACAGTTTATTTTTTCCACACAGAGGTTGGAACGATAGTGATGGTGATGGAGGCCACTAAAAGAGCTGGAATTTTGCATGGAGCAATGAAATTAATGACAATGCAATTAGCGTCTCAAAAGGGCTCCGTGTAATAGTAAATGTGACATCAAAACTGTCTGTGGAAATACAGACAAATATAACTCATATTCAATGATGCCATAAAGAACACAAGAACAATGAAGGAATGAATGCAGTGGAGAATAACTGTCAGATATAATAAAATGGGAAACAGTATGAAAAAGTAGCAGAGCCGAGAGATCACAAAACGTTGCAGTGAAAGATTTCTGCCCAGCCACAGCCACATCATGGATAATGTATGTTTGCACAATGCTGCACAGTGATAATTTGCAATACAGATTCACTGTAGGAAAATGTACTTCACTCCATATTGCAGTTGAGTCATTAAACAAATAAAAATGCAAATTATCTAAAATAAGAGTTTCATTAAAAAGCCAATGGAAGGAGTAGGAATTGAATATATTTTCAGCTCTTCTGGAGGCCAGAGTTTGGTTCTCCATGCTTGTGCTTGGTAACTCACAACTCCATCTCTAGGCAAATAGACACTTTTCATTGATTTCTTCATCACTCACAGACATGTGTGCATAGTTTCACATAAACACACATGGACACATAAATAAAAATGAACCATGAATATATATATAATTAAATTATGTTGAGAAAAATAAAGTTCACAGAAATAAAACCATCAAAACCAAATTTTCATCTATTGGAGAGAGAGAGAGAGAGAGAGAGAGAGAGAGGGGAGGGGAGGGAGGGAGAGAGGGATAGGGAGGAGGGAGGGGAGGGAGAGAGGATAGAGGAGGGAGGAGGGAGGAGGAGAGAGAGAGAGGATCTACTTAGTATCAAGTACAATAAAAAATGGAACAAATAGGCCAAGAGGACTATTTATCATAAAATTGATGAACTACATTAATTTAAAATTATTTCTCTCATAAAGAAAATTCTGAATACACTCATAACTATTAAGTAGAATCAATAATATATATCTTCCCAAATAAAAAGGAAAAACTTAAACAGAAAACAGGCCCTCTGTTTTCATTGGTGGATCCTACCAATCATCTTAATGATAGGAGATGGAACTTCTCTCATATCTTTCAGAGAACAGAAGAATCACAGAGCTCTCTGACTCATGCTTCAGGAGTAGCATTAATCTAAGAACTGGAGATGTGTATTACTATGTGAAAGCTATATGTCCTCATCCCACATGAACAGATATTTAAATAACTGTAATATATAGAAGACACAAAACAATCAGAGATACATCAATAATACTATAAACGTATTAGACATACATCCATTGTTACTAGATGAGAGATTTTTCTACTAGTAAATGTGGCTAGAACAACTAGAAAATTATTTGTACACTGGCAAAAATCAGTGAGATGTAGCACTTTCTTTCCCCATCCACTGAAACCTACTCGAAATAAATCACCTCTCCAGTCTGTAAACTGAGAATCTCTACTGCAAGATAACAAAGAGAAAATTAAAGAATTTGTGAATTAAGAAAAAAATTTCAGAATTAAATACTAAAATCTTGATTTACACAAAGAAATAATATTTTGTTATTAGTAAAACCTGCTCTGCGCCAAAAAGGCTTCTAAATCAAGGCAACGATAAGACTTTTTTGTTAACATTAATACTGCTGCCAGTGCAGACTCAGAAATAACTTACTGTCCTAACAGCTTCTCTAAGAAATACGAAGTGCTGTTAGGACGGTCTACTTATACCAAGCCATTTTCATCTGTCTTCGTGGTATTATCCTGTCCCCTGCAGCCTGGTCACTCTTCACGTCTTTATTAGATTGCAAAGATTTGATTTTTTTCACTACATATCTAGGCGCGAAGTGATAAAATTGTATGGCATTCTTTGTTTTTCTGGTTAAAGGATGCCTGGGCCATCAAACTGCCTAAGCTGTTTACATTATCACCTGCAGCTATAGCAGTGCACTCAGAAAACATCACTCTAAGTAAAAAAAGACTACCAGAACACAGGGGTTCTGATTTCAGTGATAGGATAATGATGGGACCATATGCAGACATTCAGAATGATTCGCTAATTTACATATGAGTAGAATTGTAAAAGTTTAAATACTGCAGATACTCCCAAACTGTACGGGACTATGTCTCTCTGTGAAAGTGTTTGTGTGTTTACCTCAGGCACGCCCTTTGATTTAACTTAGATATGCCGCTTTGAGGAATTACCTGAAGGTACAGAGTATGAAGACAGCTTTTGCCTGGTCTTTCCCCTTAGGGGTGGCTTTCAGTGAGAGGTGGGAAAATAGCTTGGGTAAGGAGCAGAAAAGAACCTGTGTGAGTGGTTGGGACAAAGAATATTCTCACACAACAGACTAATGTGCCAATCCTCTCAGTAGTAAGGCTTGCCGTTTAATGACCCTGAAATCTTTAAAATATCATTAATTTTATTATGACTATTTTATGTCCAGTTTTATCACACAAATATCTTAAATACATTTGTATATGGAGTTGTTTTTATATGACTCTTTCCGATGTCTTAATAACTAATTTTCTAGGTGATCAACTTCTCAGATTTATCAATTTATGAATAAAGAACCAGCAAACATCACAAGACATTAATCATGGCTTCATAATCTGAACATAGCAAGCTTCTGGTGAGCACTTTGATGATTGAACACATGTCACTGCCTTAAAATGTAAAACAAATTTAGTCTTAGTCACAAAATCCCTAACAGTTGGAAGGTACTGTCATACATGAAAAGACTTCATAAGTTAATTAAGAAATATATAATATAATTGAAAACTTTGGATTGAAATATTCATGGTTGAGTGTATTCAATGAGAGTAGAAGACTGTAACTTCAGTTTAGAAATACAGACTGTAGGTTTTTAACCTTAAGAGACTGAGTTTGTTTAAATACACCAAATTTTTGAAAAAAACATTCAAGCTTTTTTTGTTTGTTAGTATTGAAGCTTTTCTGTAAGTATAACTATCAAAAGATAACAAAAAGCTTCAAGTAACAGCTACTGCACATAACTTTGTAAAAAGTATAAGAATACATTAAAAAACACTTAAGCTATTCAATGATTACATAGCATGAACTTATTTGTCGACTTTTTTTCTGGTTTTCAAAAGAAAGAAAGAAAGGAAGGAAGATAGAAAGAAAGAAAGAAAAAAAGAAAGAAAGAAAGGAAGGAAGGAAGGAAGGAAGGAAGGAAGGAAGGAAGAAAGAAAGAAAGAAAGAAAGAAAGAAAGAAAGAAAAGGAGAGAATGGGTATGTGTATGTGTGTGTGTGTGTGTATTTATGTATGTATATGTGTGTGTGTGTGTGTCTTTGTTTCTTCAAAAGCCTTCATAATCAAAAGAATATGGAGCAATGATTTGTGAGTACAATATGCATGGTCCTTACATCATGTAAACAGACAACATAATTTCTAGAAAAAAATTTCTGGTATACAGACACATTTATCCTCTTTCACATGGAATGTGTAAATCTTTCTGTAGTTTCGTATGTCTACAAACTTGCATATGTATATATTTATACATGTTTTTATATACACAATGCATATGCATTCACATATAGAAACAAACACATATACTCTGACATATATACACATATATGTACTTTCTACTTTATGAAACCTGTCAGTTGAGAATAACCTAACTCATCATTTCTTCGGTAGTAGTATCTTATCACCAAGCAAGTCTTAGCCCTTAAATGTGCATAGAACATTAGCCTGACATTAGAAAATTAATTTAATGCAAAGAGAACCTTACATTTTATTGTTAAATACTGAGTGCAATTTATTGCATATCAATTTCCAGGAGAAATATGGGCATTGGGATAACATGCAAATGAACCAGCAGGTATCCTCATCACTACCTAGCTAAATAGGAGCTCCACCTCTCCTTAGCCACTGGATATTAAGAAATATAATTATAGAATGTATTTCTTATCTGGGAGAATGTTCAACTTCAAAATTTGAAGAAAACTTCCCTTTGAATATGTGGGAAACATTTTTGCACCATTGTAAGCTATAATCTATAATGTAATGCATTATCATTAGCCTAGGTTTGCCTGAATACTTATTAATCAATTAATTACATTATTAATTAATTTTTATTAAGAGTTAGTATTTGTAAATATATATGATCGTATTACATATTCTCTATACTATATACTTTATTTATTAATAATTTAGTGTTTATCCCTATAGTAAATACTACAAATTGATATACATATATTGTATATATTTATTGCCTAAAATTAAGATACATTTCTGAATAAGCTTACCTTTAGGCATCAATGTAAGTATTAAGCATTTATTTTCAGAATTAAAATAAGCAACTTATTTCTACAACCTTAAAAATAAAGTGTGAGGATGGTGACCCATGCTTGTAATTCTAGAACTCGAGATCAGTAGTGGGGTGTAGTGAGTCCAAGAGGAGGCTGCTTACATAGCAATTTTCAAGTCAGCCAGGGTTACATAGCAAGAAATTGTGGCAGATCAGAACATAAATAAATTCAGAATCATTTTGTAACAACAGAAGTATTGTTTCATGTGTAACTTGACTTTTTTTTATATCCAGTGTGTTCAATGTTTAAAAGACCTAATTTCAAGACATTTGACTTTCTAATTATTTTATAGAATTAAAATATTTTATCAATTAATTATAATTTAAAACGCTAAAATTAATAAAAGGGAAATGCCCTATGTTCAATTATTATCTTTTATATATTCATAGAAAATACCTGCTTAACATCTATGTAAAAGTTCTGAAGATTCTAAAACACTTAATGTAAGAGCAAACCCCTTTTTTCTCCAGCTCCTGCAATGTTTCTGCCTACTCTTCCACAATGATCCCAGAGCCTTACTAACATTTCTGTACTTGGACTTAAAATCAGCTTAACAAAAGGGAAATTATTTCTGGTACTTGATACTTAGATAACTACCCAGGCTAGTGAAGTTATGGATCTTGGAGAACAAACCATGACTATTTTATTATATCAACAAAATGTCTAACTGTATTCTCAATATTTATCTTTCTACACACAGGTAAGTGTAGTTCTCACACCTCATTAAGGAAGCTTTCATTTGATATAGACTGGGATAGTCATAGTTTGTCAGTACAGAGGATGCAAGTTGACAAGTGTGCCAATCATGGGCAAAATATTGACATTGGAGAAGATGTAGATGAGGGAGAAAGGAGAAACTGAGTATTTGCTATATTCCCAAAAACATTTGGTTATAAAATTACTTTGAACTTTAATTAACAAGTAAGGAGACCACATCCCATTACTATTAAGTTAAGATAACTTAAAATACATATTAATTCATTAAATTTCTCATGTCTATATACCAATGGTCACATAATGGACCACAAAATCATGATAGGTAGAATAGTCAGTTCTGTGATAAATGAATGTTAAATACATTGTTATCCATTCTGATTATTTTTTTTCCTTTTTTGAAGTTATATCTTCCTTGATATTCATTTTGTAATTATTCTCAATAGTGCTGCTATATTGTTTGAGCATTGCTCTGCTAGGTAGGAAGCATATAATATTGGAACAGCTGAATGAATACACATCCATTCTGGCACCTATTTTTCCAGTCTGTCTCTTAAGTGAAGCTCATTCAACATTAAACATTGAATCAGGGAAAGCATGCTAATGGATATTAATGGAATATAGTATTGTTCTCCTAAACAACAAAGTTGCTTTTGAAAAGGTCTTTCTAAAGATGCAAGGATATGTGGTTTTAAGTGTAGAGAACAAAGGTGTAGAGAATAATTATACCTGGAACAATTTCACACAATACTAATCTTTTTTCTCTCAGTAAGCTGACCTCTGGGCCACCTTTTAAGAGACTATTTGGGAAAGAAGTAGAAAAATCTCTGGTGTTACAAACTCAATGTGATGATTATTACTTTAGAGTATTATCTCAAACCTTGACACAAATTTCAAAAATATTGTTCCCTATTAGGTTGATATTCTATACATGAATATATATATATATGTATATATATATTCTAATTTATCCTCGTGATAGCTAATAAAACAATAAGTTAATGAAAGTAAAATGTTACAAGATTTTATATTTGATCTCTTCTCACAGGAAAATGTCTTCAGAGCTATTTCAACTTTTTATGAAGATGCTTTTCATGCCCTGTCCTCTTATTTAATCACACTTCTACACTGACATCAATCAATAAATATTTTATACACAAGCAATAATTCTTTAATAATTCACTTTGTTTTACTATTGAAAAATTTGAAATTCCTAACATGTGAAAGGAAGCAGTTATTGTGCCCACCTGTGTTTCTGATTTACTGCATGCCACATGTGCACAGTAGTACATCTGTCCTCGAGCCCTAAGGTTTTAGCAACTGTCACTGTAGAGAACAGCATGTACCTTGTAACATCTATACCCAGATTGCATTGTGATTCTTTCCTATCCTGTTACTTCTGAATTGTGTCTCAGTTTAAAGTGGGTTCATTTGCAAACATTTGGGGCCCAGATGGTCTACAGTTCCTAACTCGATCTCAGACAATGAGCAAGAGATAGCTCATGACTGTGGAACATTGTAAGGCAAGAGATAAGACACAAGAGAATGCCTTTCAGGGAAAACAAAAGCTGCAGAAGAATTAAGATATGGGTCAAATATGATATTTGCTCAAGCTCTCCTAAAAAATAAATCATTCTTGAAGTGAATCCAGAGTCTTTGTCTCTGGCTACTCTCCCCTCTGGGTTGCTGTGATGTTCATGCTGTGTTTGCCAAGGCAATTGTGAGTGCATAGTACTAACAAACACTTGCCTTAGAAGAGTCCCAGTAATTTGTGCTCTAACCTTTTCCTGATCTTTCTTACGTTTGTCCTTGTTTGATTTATTGCTTGTTTCCTTGTTGCTGTTTTTTTTTAAATCAAATCAACAAAACATTTTAATGATTATGAATTACTTCAGAAAAAGTATAACTAATGGAAAATATACATGTTTTCTATACACATACATAAGACAATATTTACTATCCTTCAAGGCCGTCTGTAGCAGAGGACCACATACTTATAAGTGATTTTCATATATGGTAAATTATGTCATTTTTGTCATGAAGCAAAACAACAGAAGCCAAATTATCTTAATTTCTCAGGCAAACCAAAACATCAATCAAAAAATTAAACAAAAAAACAAACAAACAAACAAAAAAAAACAAATACTGAGATGTAGAGGAATTTTAATCCAACAATGTAGATGCTCTGACTGGAAGAATCTACTTTAGTCCACAACTTTAATCTCAAACAATTGAGGTAAGGTTAGTTTGTAGAAAGAACCAGCCATGTGAAAGTGAGGTCTATCTGAGAAGCTGACAAAATAATGAATCAGAGAAAGATTTGAGAGAATGTGTTAGAGATAGTATATACTCAATTCGTGAGAACAGTAAAGAAACGCTATTTAAGAGCAGTGCAGGCAGAGAGTCAGTCAGTTCTGTTCAGGCCGTTTGGTTGGTGGTAGGTTAGTTCCTGGAGTGCAGAGGCAGTTTTTTAACCAGGAGAGTTTTACAGAGACAAATATCAGAGAGAACAAGCTAGACACAGGTTATTGTGTTCTGGGAATCAGCACTCAGACACTAATTTCAGCCAAACAGGACTGGTTTCTTGAGTGCACACTATAAATCTGATAGATCAGAGATGCAGTCAACACTCAGAAGCAGACTGCCGCCCCCAGTCAGAATCTTATAGAGCTTTTAAACCCAAAGGCCACAAAAATCTGTGTCAAGTTATTCTACTAATCATAGTTAGAAATGGGATTTCTTTGGAAACATTTCTTTGTTGTATCTCTATGTTGTTCTCATTGGTTGGAGTGTTCTACTATAGCAGGGGACTTGTCTTACATAACATTCATGTCTTAACTAGCCTACTAGGATGTGCATGGCGCTTTCTGTCAAGTAGAATATCAATTCTCAGAGAGATCTTAGGAACTTAAACTTTATTCAATCCCTACTCAAAATGGAAGTTTGACTCCAAGTGGTTTCTTATATTGGTGTTGATGTCTCTCTTAAGTTTAAGTATATCCCAGGGGCAGCTATTAAAAGTAAGAAACAATAAAAACTAATATATAGGTGTAGGAAGTGTTGCTAAGCAGTTGGTTTGGGTTCAAGCTTATTGTGGCTGACTACATAAAATTGATATAACTGAATTCTTTTGTGATTGATTACCAAGAACACCAAAGAATAGAATGTAACAATGTGCAATCAATTCTAGCAAGAGAGTTCTTAGTAATAGCACATGAGATAGTTTCCTTACAACATTCATAACAGCACAAACTTGCTGGTAGATAAGCATTAGTTACCTAGGTTTTACCAAGGCAAAGACAGAATGAGCCAAAGAATGAGAAGAAACCAGAAGATCAGAATAGATTTGTATAGTTAGTTGGAGTCCAAACAGAGCAATTCAGTCAGAAGATGAGAGAAGCCAGGTTGCATCAGTCAGCAGGTAGAGGCGTTTGAGCCAGAACAGCTGAGATGAGCAGCCACCTAGAGTTCAGAATGAGCTAGAAAGGTGAGTTTACTCAGCAGTTAGACTCTAAGGTGACAATTACGTCAGGAGGATAAAAGTTATATTTAGGCTGAGTAATTTGTAAACTGAAAGCAAAATTCCTTTTTTTGTGGAGGATATAATTTTCAAGATTGAGGTGCCAGGGGTTTGTATCCAGTGAGAGTATCCCCTCTGTTTATATACAACACCTTGTGACAACACCCTTGTACTACAGAAGTGCTCAGTGCTTTATCTTATGGAAGAAAGTGCTCATCAATTCTCTTCAGTCACTGTAACATTCACCTAAATGACTTACTCAATTCTTGAAGCTGCAACCTTCTTAATCATGCATAATGAAAATTAAGTTTTAAATAAAGGCAGGACATATATATATGCATATGGCATATATAGACAAATCATACGATGATATGAAGACTTAGACACTTTCACCAAGAACATTAAACTCAATAGGCAAAACACTCTATCACCATAAAAGTAGGAAGCAAGATATTTCGAAACAAATCCAAATTCAAACAATATCCATCCACATATCCTGCCCTATAGAGAATATTAGAATGAAAATTCCAACCCAAGGAGAATAACTACATTCAAGAAAACACAGGAAATAAGTAACTGCGTGCTAGCAAAAGCAAAGGAGGCATACCACACCTAAACACACACACACACACACACACACACACACACACACACACACACACACACACTAACAAGAGTAATGTCAAAGTAACAGGAAATAACAAGCACTGATCATTAATATCTCTCAAAATCAAAGGGCTCATCCTCAAGTAAGAAGACACAGGCTAACAGAATGGATCTGAAAAACCAGGATCCATTAGTCTACTGCAAACAAGAAACACACCTCAACAATAAAGATAGACATTACTTCATAATAAAGTGCTGCAAAAGAGATTTCCAAGTAAATGGACCCAAGAAACAAGATGGAATAGTCATTTTAGAGTCTTTGTGTGTTACACTTCTGGGGAACTATTACTGTAATGATTTGCCCATGCCTTCTTGAGAAAATTGCATCTTTAATTCCCTGAGGAAGTCTTGAGTGTACTACCCACTGCTCTCAAGGAAGTAACCTTAGTTGATCCTACTTGGAAGTCTCATTTCTTTTTTGGAGATTGTTACTGCCCCTATGCAAATTCGTGAAACAAAATAATTAGAATTGTTTGATCTTGCTCTTGCTCTTGCTCTCTGCTCTCTTCTTTTCCCTGCTCTTCCCCCCTTCTCTCCCCATTGCCAAGCCCATTCCTTCCATGGCCGGTCTCCTTTATTTACCCCCTCTTCTACTCTTGTTCTCACATCAAACCTCTCCATGTGGAAAGATTTGTTTGAACTCAAAGAACTTTGACAAGGTTCAGCAGGACTGTAGAAGTGACAACAGATCAGAGTCTAGGACTTTTTAACAGTATGTGAAGAGTTCTTAGAATTATAACCTATAAGATAAAAGAACATACATACTAAGCCCATAGTAAGAACTCAGCAACAAGAGTTAGAAAGACTATGATAATATAATAGCAGATATAGGTGGCATAAAAGAATGTAAGAAGAATAAAGTATTAGGATTTGTCATTATTGGAAAGATTAGTTTATACCAGGTTGTTGTAATGTTAATTAGCATAGAAACAAAACAATTCTCTTATTAAACACATTTTTATAAGATTATAAGTAACAGCTGCAATGATTCCTAGCCTGACTCTTGTGCAAATACGTAAGTAATATAACTGACCATTAAAAGTTAATGATATACTGCTTAAAATAGGGTGAGTTGTTGAGAATGACTTGGATTATTTCTTTCCTCTATCCAAATATATTGAAACCACAATGTGCTGCCAGTCTGAGAACAGGCTGTAACATGCTTGCTTGCTTGCTTGCTGAAGCTAAAATAATTTGTAGCATTTTAGGAATAAGGATATGGCTTTGGTGATAATAAAATATTTCTACTTGTGTAACCATAGGCATACTAGAAAAGAATGTGTGAAACAAAAAATGACATGATCTGCATCTCTTGAAATTATATTTTTTAAATTTGTATGAATAAAAAACATTCTGATTGCAAGTCAAGATACTGCAGTCTGTCACTCTTGGGGGACAATAGGGGGGACTGGAACATCCTTGGTAGGGGATGTTTCCTTCTCGAAATGTTTTTTTAATGATTTTTTTTTTTATTTTCTTTTTATTTTTTTTTTTTTTTTTTTTTTTTTTTTGTTTTGCATAGCTAAAATAATTTGGGATTTAGGAATAAGGGCCTTGATAATAAAATATTTCTACTTGCGTAACCATAAGTATACTAGAAAAGAATGTGTGAAACAAAAAATGACATGATCTGCATCTCTTGAAATTATATTTTTTAAATTTGTATGAATAAAAAACATTCTGATTGCAAGTCAGTACTGCAGTCTGTCACTCTTGGTACTTCCCTTCTCTTAAATTCATTTATTACCTAAAATACTTTTAGTTGATGCTCTACTTTGGCCCTGCCTTGAGCAGGCAGTACCCTAGGGTACTTCCTGAATTTCAATCTGGATTCTACTCATGGCCACCTTCAATGAGATGAGCTTGTCTTGCTTCGAGGAGTTCAACAAGGAAGTGAAGGAGCACTAAGACAAAATCATTTTTGCCCACTTCTAGTGTTTCTAAGGATGCAGAAGGAAAAGGCTGATGTCTGAACTGCTTGGGAGATGGGTCTGTCATTTGAGAGGGACTAAAACAAGTTACTGAAGACTGTACGTTCATCTGCTGACAAGTAGGAGTCAGTTCTTACTGGAAAGACCCAAATAATGACTTCAGGCAAAAACTGAAAATATCTGTAGTGCTTACACAGCTTAAATATAGAGCACCTTAATAAAATAGACGTTTAAGTGAACGTAATCCAAAGAGACAGGGAAAGACACGTTACACTCCTCAAAGGAAATGTCTATCAAGATGATGTCTTAATTCTGAACATCTATGCCCCAACACAAGGACACCCTCATTTGTCAAAGAAACATTCTAAAGCTTAAAGAGCACATTGAACTCTACACATTAATAGTGGGAGACTTCAACACCACACTTTCACCAATTGACAGCTCATGCAGATAAAAACTAAACAGAGAAATAACAAAACTAGCAGATATTATGATGAAATGGACTAAACAGACATTTATATACTCTTTCAACCAAACACAAAAGAAAATACATTCTTCTTAGTATTTCATGGGTCCTTCTCCAAAATTAACTATATATTCAGTCAGAAAGTAAATTTCAACAGATATAAGATGCAGGTATGATTTGATATATAAAAGTGCATCAACATAATCAACCATATAAATAAACTGAAAAGAAAAAAAAGCATATCCTCTCATTTGATACTAGAAATGCCTTTAAAATATCCAACACCCCTTCATTAAAACATATTAACAGGAGAAAGGCATGTGAATTAATGTAAATGCTTTTATAGTTTGAGCAGAAAGATAAAATGTGCAAATTTATCTAAATTATGTGAAATTGCTAAAGAAAGATGAGAATTATTTTAACAAGTTTTATTCGATGGTAACTTTTTTTTTTGGCCTTAGCTTCTTAATAAAGTGTCTTTTACAGATATTCAGAGTAAATGTTTCAATTGTTAGCTTTTATATGTAGCCTCATATCTAATAAAAAATTAAAAAAAAAAAAAAGAAATGTTAGAATCCTACCCTGAATGCATTACAGATGTGGCTGCTGTGTGCACTGGAGGTGGCAGAGAGGAGAGAGGCTCTCTGACTTGTGAACATCTGAATGAAAGTAGCCTTACACTTCCTGGGGGTTGGGGAGGGGGCAGCCAGACACAACCCCCAGCCCTGGGTCAGGTGCTCAGACAGGAAACAAGCCTGAGGACCTACAGTCTGCCATGCGCAGGCCTGAGGAGAGGTAGACCACGTCTCATTCCAACCCTGATTAGTGTGATAAGGCACTAGTCACAGCACTCCTGAGAACACTCTGGAGAAAACTGCAGACACTCAAGAGACCCCAGTCACCGCTAGGAGGGGCAAGTACATGGTGGATACTTGGAAGAGAAACTGAAACAGAAGGATCTGGGCACAAAGAAGAGAGGCAGAACTGAAGACTTGAGGATGGTGAGGAACAGGCTGGTGTGAGTAGCCAGTGAAGCCACTAGGGAACAAGCTGGGGTCTTGGCATTACTGAGAGACATGACTGGGTCCATGGCTACGCAGCAGCAGGGTCTCTTACCAGCAAAGCCCAGGAGAATATCCTTGGTAGGGGCTACTATCTTGGGGCACGTTGAAGTCTGAGAATTGTGCGTAACTGGCTCTACCCCTCACCTAGGCATTGTAGGAGAGCTGGCTCTGGCGGCATAAAAAGAAGAAAGCCGACCCTATTGTTAAGCAGCTGCAATACTCATGAGAGGCAGCCTGCACATTGCAAGAGTTGCAGTTGTATAGGTCCTGACTATATGAGCATGAGAAAGCAGGCCTTTTCATGGAGGAGGGAAAGATCCTTTCCTCCTCACTCACCTTTCCATACCTGAGGTTGGGGATAGTCATGGTCCTGGGGTCATGAGAATAGGAGGACTAGCCTTGCATCTGTCCTGGGCACCACAGTAAAGCTGACCCTGAATGTGGGTTTTGCAAGTGATCTAGCTCCAAGGGTGTGAGTGTGGGAGACCTGGTCCTGCAACTTGTGAGCTGTGTGGTAGCATTGGCAAGAAAGAGATGCCCTGCCCCAAATTGGTCCCTTTCCACCAATGGCAGGGGGAAGAGCTAGCATTTGGGTCATGAGAACAGGAGAACTAGTGGTTCCCTTCACCTGTTAATCACACAGGAGTGTTGACATCTAGGGATGTGAATGTTGTAGCTGAACTAACCCTGAGGACATAAAAGCAAAAGTGTAGAAGGGTTCACCAGCCCCTTGCCCCAGATCCAGAGCTCTGAAAGGTCCCACCCCAACATCTAATCGTTAGAGGAACTGCTAAGGCCAGTGCTAAAGATCCAAAGCTACAAGATCTCCATGACACAGGGTATCTAAGAGGTCTCCCAGTGAGATTCTAGTATTAACCAAAGAGCCGTTGCAGTTATGGTTCAAAGTAAAGATAAAAAGGGACAAAAGGGTATACTGTAACACTGCATCCTCCACAAATTTTTTTCATTTGGAAGGAAAGTTGCAAGGGTGGAGTATAAGTACAAGATAGGAGGAGATGAGTGTGATTGGGGTACATGAGATGAAATTTACAAAGAACCAATAAAAAGTTTTAAAAAAATGTAATGACAGAACTGCAACTTCATCTGTTCATTGTCATGTATCGGCCGTCAATTAACATCCTTAAAAACATTACATTTCTTTCACTCTATCCTTCTTCCCAAGATACAATCACAATTTTTACTGTGTTATCAGTAACTTTGGTTTATCCTTTTTGGTTATCATAAAATGTGTTATGTGAAACAAGATTGTTAAGTGTTTATCATTATTTAACAATAATTTCAAAATGTTTCTGTCATATCTGGAATTTTTCCTAATTAAGAAATATTATTCATTATGTATTTTCTTTGTAATTAACATACTCTAATTTTAGTAATTTTATTCTTAAAACTGTAGTGCTGCTTTTATTAATCTTATATAAGATGTTAGCCTGGAAAAAAAGTCTTCTATGTTGAGCTTTTATTTTATAAACATTTTTTGAGTTATTTAGAACTTTTTTGTTTGACATTATGGTGGTTTTAATAAGAATGGCCACCACAGGTTCACGCGTTTGAATGCTGAGTCCCCAAGGTATGAATCCTTTGGGGAAAGATAATGATGTATAGTCTTGTTGTGGGAGGTTGTCACTCTGACAGGGCTTTGAGTTTTCAGAAACCTTCAATTAAATGATTTCTACTCTAAGTTATTAAGGTCATGGAATCTCCTCACAACTACAGAACAGTCACTAAAACAGACCTAGTACCACCTTTCAGTTTCATGGTTCTTGATGAATATTGAAGATTGTTCAATGATTTATTCCTAAGAAGATGGGAAACAAATGTCTACTACCCTAGACAGAGAACTAAGTCAGACCAAAGGAACGACCTCATTCAGGTCTTAGTTAATGAATCAATTAATGTACTATGCTAGTTATAAGCAAATTGGTAAGAAATTAGTTACAGGCATGTAGGTAATGCTCAGCTACATCACCAAAGAGACTGTGATTAATGTGAATGACATCTCAAGGTGACATAGATGGAGACCTTTACAGACAGGGTTTCATCTCCTATATAATATAGCATCTCTGAAGACCACTTGCAATGCAGGCAAATTTACTTGTTGTTGGGCTATAGAATTTGAGGCAATAAGTGGCTAAAATCTTCAGTGAGGGTCTACTGAAATTTGCTATTCTCCATCTTTTACGTAACATCAAATGTCCCAATATTTGGCTTTTTGTGTTAATAGTCATAGTTCTTCTGATTAAGTTGCAGTGGGTGCTCTGACAATTTTTTTCTTTTTCTTTTTCTTTCTTTTTTATTCCTGACAGAACATAGAGTCTCTTGAGATTGAGAGAACTTCATTTGACAAAACCACTTGATAATATACATTGGTGGTTACATTTGTTCAGAGTGATCTTGATTAATATACATGTGGGAGAGACCTTCCCATTGTCGGTGGTGCCATTACTTGGCGTGGCTTTGTAGGAAAGCTGTCTAAGCATGAATACAGATCAAGACATTAAGAAGCATTCTTAAATTGTCTCTGCTTCAGTTTATGTTTGAATTTCTCCTATGACTAAATTTAATGATGGACTCTGACCTGGAAGTATAAGGTCAACTAAATCATTTCCTCCCCATGTTGCTATTTGGTCAGTGTTTTGTCACGGGGACAAGGAAACAAATTAGAGCAGCTGCTATGCTAAGGGAACAATTTTCTACCACAATCATTTCCAAAGAAATTCCTCTCTGCTCCTGTTAGGGGTTTTATAGTGAAACTACTTATATAAGCCTTTCATTCATTTGAATTGATTTTACTGTGAGGTGAACAACAATAACAGAATTCCATTGTTTGCATGCAGATTTCTAATGTTTCTGAAGACACAGTATAGTTAAGGATTCAATGAAAAGATACATGTTCACTCTTCTGTGAATAGAAGACCAGATAAGGAGCAAACTGAGGTTCTGATTAGGATTCACTGTCTTGCTCTGAGATACGGCCTGGTTCAGAAACAGGCGACTGCTGGATTTTGTGTTATTTCTCTCTTTTTTTTTAAAGGAAGAGCTTATTTTTTATTGGACATTTTATGTATTTACATTTCTTTTTTTTTTTTTATTAACTTGAGTATTTCTTATATACATTTCGAGTGTTATTCCTTTTCCCGGTTTCTGGGCAAACATCCCCCTCCCCCTCCCCTTCCTTATGGGTGTTCCCCTCCCCACCCTCCCCCATTGCCGCCCTCCCCCCAACTGTCTAGTTCACTGGGGGTTCAGTCTTAGCAGGACCCAGGGCTTCCCCTTCCACTGGTGCTCTTACTAGGATATTCATTGCTACCTATGAGGTCAGAGTCCAGGGTCAGTCCATGTATAGCCTTTAGGTAGTGGCTTAGTCCCTGGAAGCTCTGGTTGCTTGGCATTGTTGTACATATGGGGTCTCGAGCCCCTTCAAGCTCTTCCAGTTCTTTCTCTGATTCCTTCAACTGGGGTCCTAGTCTCAGTTCAGTGGTTTGCTGCTGGCATTCGCCTCTGTATTTGCTGTATTCTGGCTGTGTCTCTCAGGATTGATCTACATCCGGCTCCTGTCGGTCTGCACTTCTTTGCTTCATCCATCTTGTCTAATTGGGTGGCTCTATATGTATGGGCCACATGTGGGGCAGGCTCTGAATGGGTGTTCCTTCAGTCTCTGTTTTAATCTTTGCCTCTCTCTTCCCTGCCAAGGGTATTCTTGTTCCCCTTTTAAAGAAGGAGTGAAGCATTCACATTTTGATCATCCGTCTTGAGTTTCATTTGTTCTAGGCATCTAGGGTAATTGAAGCATTTGGGCTAATAGCCACTTATCAATGAGTGCTTACCATGTATGTCTTTCTGTGATTGGGTTAGCTCACTCAGGATGATATTTTCCAGTTCCAACCATTTGCCTACAAATTTCATAAAGTCATTGTTTTTGATAGCTGAGTAGTATTGCATTGTGTAGATGTACCACATTTTCTGTATCCATTCCACTGTTGAAGGGCATCTGGGTTCTTTCCAGCTTCTGGCTATTATAAATAAGGCTGCGATGAACATAGTGGAGCACGTGTCTTTTTTATATGTTGGGGATGTATTTACATTTCAAATATTATCCCCTTCCCTCCCTCTCCCTGCTTCTAGGAACATGCTCTCCCTCCCATCTACCTGCCCACTCCCACCTCAATACCCCAGCATTCCCCTACACTGGGAAAATGAGCCTTCATAGGACCAAGGGCTTCTCCTATTAATGCCAATGCCATCCTCTGCCACATATGTGGCTGGAATCATGGTCACTCTATGTGTGCACTTTGGTTGGTGGTTTATTTCCTGGGAGCTCTGGGATGTCTGGTTAGTTGACACTGTTGTTCTTCCTATGGCATTGCAAACCCTTTCAGCTCCTTCAGTCCTTTCTGTAACTCCTCCCTTGGGGTCCCTGTGCTCAGTCTGATGGTTAGCTGCAAACAACATCCTCATCTGTATCAGTAAGGCTCTGACAGAGCTTCTCATGGGACATTCATATCAGAATCCTGTTGTGTTATTTCTAAAGCCATGAACTCTACTGCCCAAAACTTTGCTTACACGATCTAATTGCTTCCAATCTGAAGATCCTTTCTCCAGAATCATAATACTACAATTAAACAACACTGAGGTTTCTTTTGTAGACTGCATTTAGAGAATAATGGAATTTGATAAATTTATAGTGAGGGTTAGTACGCATAAGAAGAATCTACAACTGGCAGCTTGTCAATTGATTCCTGAATGTTAGAATACTTTTGTCACATTCTTTTCTATGGTCTTTCTTTGTAGTTGATTTTTATAGTGATTGGGTTTGGCTCCTCTCTTTTCTTTTTGATGCATATTGTATAAATAGTGTCCTTGTGGGAATATTGGCAATTGCAAAAATTATATTAATGTTATGATAATCTGCTTTAAACTGATGACACTTTTTCTTTGATGTCACACCAAAACCCTGTTCACAGGTCTGCACTCCTATTTTTCTGAAGTAACGAACCATATTTATACCCCATCTTCCTTGTAATATAAAATATATATTGTTACGTTCTCAGTTTTAAATTTTAAAAGTATAAAAAGAACTGTGAACAAAAATAATACATGTTTCAAAGTTTGCAAATTTACATCTACTCAAGATCTTGTACTTTCATACAGCTTAAGTTAGTCTCCACATGTCCTGTTTCAACTAAAATCTTTCAGCTTTGATTTGTAGGTGTTTCTCTGTGCGTGGGTCTTTGTCTTTGTGTATATGTTTGTGTGAGTGTGTATGTGTTTGTGTGTGTCTTTGTCTTTGTGTATATTTGTATGTGTGTGTGTTTGTGTGTGTCTTTGTGTATATATTTGTGTGTGTTTGTGTGTGTGTCTTTGTCTTTGTGTATATTTGTGTGTGTGTCTTTGTCTTTGTGTGTATTTGTGTGTGTGTGTTTGTGTGTGTAAGGAATATCTTTTCTCTCTTTCTCTTCTGCCACTTTGTTCCCCTATCCTCTCCCTTCCTTCTCTTCCTCTTGTACCTCTTCTTCCCCATATCTCCTGCATCTTTTTCCTTCCCTTTTCATATCTCTCATCCATTCCTGCTCTTTGTAGTGCTCAATAAGGGAAAAGTCTGTGGTAGAAATAGCCTCTAGCTAGATTAACAGGCTAGTATTGTATAGAAAACCATCACCAAAAATGTCAGACCTAATTGCTCAGGGATTACCTGAACATTCCCGTGTCTGCTTCTCCCCAAAATATATGCAATAACTTTTACACTGTTTCAATGCGTAAGAACAAAAAATGAGGGTGTGGTAAAATTAAAATTCCCTATTTCTGTTTGAGATGACATGAGGAAACAACAATTTTGATGATAGATCTTTTTGCTACTTTTATGACTTTAAGTGAAGCACTTCCTTGCTTTCAGCAATTTCTATTGAAAATTGTTTCCTATCCTTGTAAAATATCTCTAATATGTATTGAACTGCTTCCATCAGGCTCCCTTCCATATTCCCTAGCTGTTCTTCAATGCTGACAGTTTGATTAAAGTGTATCTCAGTTTGCAACTTTAGAGTTTATTATCTTAGTGTTTATTAGGCCTCATATTTGACTTTATCTACTACATACAGAATTATTTCCTTTGATATTGAATATTTTCTATTACTGTTTCTTTACATATGCTGGTACCATTTTGTCTGTATAATTTCTTTGCAAGATATCAATAGTGCATGTACATTTATCTACCGGACAATGTTGTATGTTGTGTAAATATTATACAGGTCTTTTTAATTCTTTTTTTTCTTCACTGATACTAATTTTAAGTGACCTACTTTAAAATTTGCCTATTTCTTCTCTGATGTCAACTGTTCTTCTGTTTTAGTGATTTTTCTGAAGTTCAGTTAGTTTAGTTGTCCACTTTAAAATGTTTCTGGTTTTTTGTTTTAATAATTCCTCTGTCTTTCATGACATTCATTTGTCCATGAGTTATCTCTCACCTTGATTATATTTTTCAGCTCTGTTTGTATTTTCTTTAGTAAAATAATTAAAGCCAGCAGTTCCACAGAGCTTATTAATGTTGACATTTGGATACATTTAAAATTTAAGTTTGGAAATTTATTTTTTTCTTGAGTGGGTCATGATATTATGTTTCATTTGGAATTCTTGAAAATCTCCAGTTCTTTCAGACAGTTTCTCTACAGTGGACCTTCATTAATCTGAAACCTCAGTGGATTCTCAGATGCTCTCAGCAGTCCTGTGGACATGACATTAATACTATGAATTTATACTATTTCTACCCATTGTTTTAATAATTTTCATTTCTCTGAGAAACCCTTTTCTGTTTCTTCTCAGTACTTTGTATCTTTCCCTTCTTTTTTGCACTTTGATCTCTACATATAAAACATAAAAATAGAAGAAAGTTAGCAAAGTCATTTCTCACTAAAGAGCAGGGATATAATCTGCCCAATATTTTTTTGCCCCAATTCTCCTGTGAAAACAGGTTTTGTGCTCTCTTATATACTGTAGAGTCCAAGGTTATTGTAGTGATTTTCAGTTTGGGATCCAAACTATGTTATGGTTTCCATCATTAGTAACTACTTGTCTGATCCCTTCTTTCTGAGTCAATATAGATATTAAAGGGATATTTGAGAAGTTACCGATCAAATTACAGATGATATGATAGTATACTTAAGTGATCCAAAAATTCTACCAGAAGACTCTTACAGCTGATAAACAACTTCAGCAAAGTGGCTGGATATAAAATTCACTTGAACAAATCAGTAGCCTTCCTCTTCTCAAAGAATAAATAGGTCAAGAAAGAAATAAGGGAAATGACACCCTTTAAAATAGCCACAGATAATATAAAATAACTTGGTGTGACTCTAATCAAGCAAATGAAAGATCTGTATGACAAAAACTTTAAGTCTCTGAAGAAAGAAATCAAATAACATCTCAGAAGATGGAAAGATCTCCCATGCTCATGGATTGGCAGGATTAATATAGTAAAATTGGCAATCTTGCTGAAAGCAATCTACAAATTCAATGCAATTCCCTTCAAAATTCCAACTCAATTCTTCTTAGAGTTAGAAAGAACAATTTGCAAATTCATTTGGAAAAATCCAGGATATTGAAAACTATTCTCAACAATTAAAGAACTTCTTGGGGAATCACCATCTCTGACCTCCAGTAATAGTGATCAATATGGTATTGGTACAGAGACAGACGGGTAGATCAATGGAATAGAATTGAAGACCCAGAAGTGAACACACAAACCTATGGTCACTTGAACTTTGAAAAAGGTGCTAAAACTATCAAATGGAAAAAGACAACATTTTCCTTAAATGGTGCTGGCTGAACTGGAGGTCAACCCATTCTTATTTCCTTGTACAAAGCTCAAGTCCAAGAAGATCAAAGACCTTTACATGAAATCAGATACACCAAAACTAATAAAAGAGAAAGTGGGGAAAAGCCTCGAACACATAGGCACGAGGGAAAATTTCCTGAACAGAAAAACAGTGGTTTATGCTCTAAAATCAAGAATCTACAAATAGGACCTCATAAAATTTCAAAGTTTCTGTAAGGCAAAGGATACTGTCAATAGGAAAAAATGGCAGCCAACAGATTAGAAAAAGACCTTTACCAATCCTACATCCAATAGAGGGCTAATATCTAGTATATAAAAAGAACTCAAGAAGTTAGATACCAGAGAATCAAATAACCAAATTAAAAAAAATGAGGCACAGAGCTACACAAAGAATTCTCAACTGAGAAATATCAAATGGCTGAGAAGCACCTAAAGAAATGTTCAACATCCTTAGTCATCAAGGAAATGCAAAGTGAAACAACCTTGAGATTCCACCTTACAGCAGTCAGAATGGCTAAGATCAAAAACTCAGGAGACAAGAGATGCTGGTGAGGATATGGAGAAAGAGGAACACTCCTTCATTATTGGTGGGATTGCAAGCTTACACAACCACTCTGGAATTCTGTCTGGTGATTCCTCAAAAAATTCAACATAGTACTATCTGAGGACCCAGCTATACCACTCCTGGGCATACACCCAAAAAATGTTCGAACAGACAACAAGGACACATGTTCCACTATGTTCGTAGCAGCCTTATTTATAATATCCAGAAGCTAGGAACAGATGTCTTTCAACAGAGGAATGGATACAGAAACTGTGGTTTATTTACAAAATTGAGACTATTCAGCTATTAAAAACAATGATTACATGAAATTCTTAGGCAAATGAATAGAACTAGAAAACATCATCCTGGGTGAGGTAACCCAGTCACAAAAGTACACACATGTTCATGTTTTTAACTTACTGATAAGTGGATATTCACCCAAAAGCTAAGAAAAAATTTGCAGATTATGTGAAGCTTAAGAAGAAGGAGAATCACAATGTGGATGTTTCAGTCCTTCTTAAAAAAGAGAACGAAATAGTTATGGGAGTAAATACAGTGACAAAGAATAGAGCAGAGACTGAAGAAAAGGTCATCCAAAGACTGCCCTACCTGGAGATCCATCCCATATGCAGCCAGATAGCCCAAACACCATTGCTGATGTCATGAAGTACTTGCTGACATGAGCCTGGTATGGGTGTCTCCTTAGAATTTCTGCCAGAGCCCTACTGATACAGATGAGGATGCTTGCAGCTAAAACAACCCTGAGATTCCAACTCACACCCATCCGAATGGCTAAGATCAAAAACTGTGGTGACAGCAAATGCTGGTAAGGATGTGGAGAAAGAGGAACACTCCTCCATTGTTGGTGGGATTGTAGACTGGTACAAACATTATGGAAATCAGTCTGGACATTCCTCAGAAAATTGGATGTTGCACTACCTGAGGACCCACCTATACCTCTCTTGGGCATATACCCAAAAGATGCCCCAACATATAACAAAGACACGTGCTCCACTATGTTCATAGCAGCCTTATTTATAATAGCCAGAAGCTGGAAAGAACCCAAATGCCCTTCAACAGAGGAATGGATACAGAAATATGTTACATCTACACAATGCAATACTACTCAGCTATCAAAAACAATGACTTTATGAAATTCATAGGCAAATGGTTGGAACTGGAAAATATCATCCTGAGTGACGTAACCCAATCACAGAGAAACACACATGGTGTGCATTCATTGATAAGTGGATATTAGCCCAAATGCTCGAACTACCCTAGATGCACAGAACACATGAAACTCAAGACAGATGACCAAAATGTGAATGCTTCACTCCTTCTTTAAAAGGGGAACAAGAATACCCTTGGGAGGGAATAGGGAGGCAAAGTTTAGAACAGAGGCTGAAGGAATTCCCATTCAGAGCCTGCCCCACATGTGGCCCATACATATACAGCCACCAAACTAGATAAGATGGATGAAGCAAAAAGTGCAGGCTGACAGGAACCAGATGTAAATCTCTCCTGAGAGACACAGCCAGAATAAGGCAAATACATAGGTGAATACCAGCAACAAACCATTGACCTGAGAACCAGACCCTCATTGAAAGAATCAGAGAAAGGACTGAAAGAGCTTGAAGGGGCTTGAGACCCCATATGAACAACAATGCCAACCAACCAGGGTTTCCACTGAGTAAGCCAGTACCTAAAGACTATAGATGGGCTGATCCTGGGCTCCAACTACAGAGTTAGCAATGAATAGCCTAGTAAGGGCACCAGTGGAAGGGGAAGCCCTTGTTACTGCCAAGGCTGGAGCCCCATTAAAATGGATTCTTGGCGGGAGGGCTGTAATGCGGGAAGGGTAGGGAGGGGACCACCTATATAGAAGGCAAAGGAGAGAGCTTAGGTGGTTGTCCGCCTGGAATCAGTGAAAGGGAAAAACATTTGAAATGTAAATAAGAAATACCCAATTTAATAAAGATGGGGGAAAAAAAGGATCCATGATACATTTCAAGTCATCCTATTGTTTTTAATATGCCCGTGACCATGCCATACCTTGGGGACATGTATTACAACTATTTCTTCTTCATTTTAAAAATAACTCCATTCCCAAAACTAGATGAAAACATTTTACACATTTTTAGAAGCCATTTTACACATATTTTAGCAATCGTTTTTAATTCTTTAATTTCATATTCTAAATTATATATTATTTTCAAAAGAAAGAATATAGTGAAAATGACTTTCATATTTTGCTCTTAATAATTTTATAGGCTAATTATTCAGTAAAAATAAATCATATTGCTTTTGATTTTATTTCTAAATTATTGTACATGATTTCCTATATTTCTCAGATTCATAAAGATGAATAATGTGTGCTTTCAAAGAATATATTAAGTTGAAATTGGCTCAGCTCAATATGCTAGGGAATATATAATTTAGTATCAGTAGCATTAAAACTTAACATGTTCTAAGCAGAAATTTTAAAGTATTAGGAGATAATTTGTCATAAGTTACTTTCTGCTTTTACATAATGCTTTTATGATTTTTAAGTGACATTTACAAGTATTTTCCAAATGTTTCTAATCCATTTAAATAAGTAAATTGAGCATAAGCTTAGCATGAAATATGTACTTTATGTTGATAATTAATAAAATATGTTATTATATAAAATATATTATACAGTAAAATTTGTTCCTTCAATGAGGCCCATCACTACAATCCAAGATAAATCTGATGATACATCTCAAAAATATCTTATTTTCTTCAATGAGCATTTTCACAGTTTTCTTTACTCATATGACTATTATCATCTTATTGAGAAAACAAAATAATTAATCATTCTTACCTGATTAATTTATGTGTACCTTTACCTATAAAACCTAAATACACATTTATAATGAAGAGTTAAAAATATATAAAAGTGAATTCATGATATTTTAAGCACATCTAAAAAATTGTAAAGTGACTATTTATTTATAACTGTGCATGTTTAATCTTCTTAATAACATTTCCTAAAAACTGTGATTAGATTTTACTAAGCATATGTAATTACTTCCTAATTGGATCATCTAAATCACTCAATAGTTAGTGGATACCAAGTTTATAGTGTTTTGATTGCATGTGCATGATTTAGTGTATACTGGTTTACTATACATCTATAATATTCAAATCAAATATTAAATAAGATGATTAGATATATTATTAAATAATACCTGACATAATAGTAACATTTCTTAAATAAATAGTATTTACATGCAAAGCACTGAGATTCAGGAGATATATTCTCTTATGTAAACACTAATAAGAGAATGTTTTAGTTTTTAATGTCTTTGGGAAAACAATATTAATAACCTAAAATGTATTTGCTTTCAGCTCTTGAATTCATGCTTCCTCCTTTTTGATATGGAGAAACTGATTTCAGAAAGCAGAGTTGTTTCAAGGGTCAGGTTTGCAGACATGTTTTCCTTTTTTTACTTTTTCATTATTTCAAAGGCAAGCTGTTCAGTAATGTAAGAAAGGACAAGAGCAAGAGTATCACATAATTTTTTAGGCAGGAATAAAACACTATTCAAACCCACTTTGAATTACTCAGTACCCTTATTTGACCCTCCACAATTTCTTCTACCCACCTAAATAGGTATTTTACTCTTCACAGAACTGTACTAGAAATAATTAGTTATTTAAGTGAATAGTATTGCAGACCACTACCAGGAATGTTTTTTTTATAGACATGACATTTTAAAGAAGAATAGTGAAGATGGCATGGTCAACTAAAGAGTTAATTATATGTAGGACTACAGCTTATGGGGCCTTGGAAGGCCTGGAACTGGAGTCACTCATAGTTGTGAGCCACCCAGAGTGAGTGCAGGGAGTCAAATTCAGGTCTTCTCTCTTCACAGCTGAGCTATCAATTCTCCAGCCCGTTGTTCAATTAATTTTTTTGAACTCAGCTAATTGTGCTACCTCAAATATTCTATTAATCATGAAACATCACTTGTTAAGTTGTAGACATCAAAAGTTTAGTTTCTTTTTCATAACTTGGATAAAAAGAGTTAATGTAAATGTTTGGAAATCTCCAGACAGTGCGAATGGAATCAGACATCTGAGGATGTGACACGGACTTTGAAAAATGTTCAGTGTACTGTGTTTTAACATTTTTAATGTTAATAGAAACAATAATTAACCATGACTGACCCAAATAACTTTTTTCCTCCTAAGGAAAAAGTTTTTGTTTGGGCAATAAGAATTTGGCTTAGGGCTGGAGAGATGACTTAGAGGATACAGCACTGGCTGCTCTTCCAGAGGTTGTGAGACACTGGACACACATGGGTGGCAATTCCACCCATTCTGGTGTCCTGTCTTTGAGCCATGTATTGTATGCTTACCTTGTACCCATCTCCCGCTTTGCCTTTAGGTAGGTATCCTCAACTAATACCATCAAACCCCCTCCAATACCTGTTAGCTGAGGAAAAATTCTGACTACTTTCCCCAGACTCTTAAAGGTTGTTTTGAAAATCTTCAAAAGTACAGTTTCTTCTTGATCATTTATCTCTAATTGCACTTTTATTACTTCTGAAACCCCAGTTGAACATCAAGAATAGCTTGATCAAGACTGAATCATAAGTTGGTCAATTACCTGATAAATAAACATGCCAAAGTATACAAGACAAATTGGGCAGTAGGAAACTAAGCTTCAAATACTCCCTCAGAGAGAGGGTGGCAGAGAAACAGAGAGACAGAGACAGACAGAGAGAAGGACAGACAGAGAAAGAGAGACAGAGATAAACAGAGATGAAGAAGCAGAGACAGAGACACAGAGAGATGGAAGACAGAGATTCAGAGACAGAGATAAAAGAGACACACACAGAGAAGATTTCTATATTAAGAAACACCATAAATGACTTAACTCTAGAAGCCTGATATCAGGTTTGCTCAACCAGTCATGATGAAAGTTTGAGTTTAGCTTTTTGATAACTGTGGTTACTGGAAAGAAAATTCCGTTCTAAATCACTTTTGGAAAACTTTAATTTGTCTGTGTGCATGGAGAGCTGTGCAATTTTATCTCTGACTACATTTTATTGTTCTTCTTTCCACAGATTATGGAAGCAAAAACAGCAACAAATTGTTCCTTACTTTTCCATAAATGCTAAAATGTTTTATATAGGCATTGAATTTCTTGTTCCTTACAAGAGGTGAATGAGAACTGTCAAACAAATTTATCTTTCCTGGTCCTTTAAATAGCTCCCATCATATGGTTTTAGTGCTCACACTCCCAGGGTAGTCTGTATCTACTGTAGTTTTTATGACGTTGGAGGGCTAGAACCCAAGACTAGCAGGTCTCCTACATCTCCTACATGAATTGACTTTAACAATTCGGTTGCTCTACAAGCACATTTGTACCACATTTTGTTTTACTCATATATATGGATTCATTAGATGGATTAAATATGATCTTGTGGTCCAGCATAGGTCTCTGCACAGTGGAGAAGCTGAGAATTAGTAACTCTTTAGTCTGTGAGCAAGACGCTTCAGCAGTCCTTTTCTGGCTCCAAGGCCCGATGGTTTCCTAAAAAGGCACTAGGTTTCATTAAGGGTAGTTTTTCCATGTCAATTAACCTAACCAAGAAAACTCTCATCGTTATACCCAGAGGATTGTCTCTTAGTTGATTAATGGTGCAGTGAAGTGTGGTGCAGAGGGGGAAAAACTTTTAAAATGGTGTTCACTGAGGTGTTATATAGAAATGCTATCAAGTGTGAAGTTTTATGTTTTAATGGGAGATATGTCAAGGTAAATACAAAGAATGAAATTACAGTACTCTGCATAAAACCCAGATTTTAAATGGCAAATCCAGAGTACTGATAAGCAAATGTAGTCTAAAAACACAGCTTCTTTTCTTAATCACTTGAGGAAGATCTAAACACATTTAAAAGCGACCATAAGGACAATTTTGTGCTTTTATATTTTTCTTTCTGACATAAATGTTAGAGAGGATAATCGCTTATTGAAAGAAAGTAATGAAACATACAAGATATGGTTTAGAACATGAACACAGTGATAAGGTACAGAAAGTGACACTAAGAATTTACTCCTATATTATAAAAGCAAAGAAAAAGATTCAGGGCCCACTGAACTTCTGTGAAATAGCTTAGGAAGCAAATTAGCTACTGAAAGTTTAGCTGTTTAATTAAAGGGAATGTTCTGTGCTGTTATTTACTAGAAAATTAGCCACCTCTGCATCAACATAAATATTTTATATATAACACATTCGAAAATGTACTTCTTGGGAGTAAGAATTGGAAACATTAAAATAATTTGCCCTTGTGGTCTATATTACCAACCAAAGTAGTTTATAAAAAGTTTCATAGACGTCACACTATTACTTAAAGCTACATTGTCTGTTAAATTACATGCACATTTTGGTAGAGTTGATATTAGAATACACTCAAATTATATCCATTCAATAGAATGGCCTTGGATTTTTGAATTTGGGATGAATAAGCAATTAGAGGGTTCCAGTCAAATCAAATTCCTCCCAGAGTCATTTCCCCCTCATGACACAGGTGAAGCTAAGGTGCCAGGTGTAGGTATAAACACTGAGAAAACTGTTAAAAGGTTTCTGTTTCATTGTTTTGGCATGGTGTCTGAAGATCTAAGGATATACCAGCTGTAACCGGAAATATAAATGTAGGGCTATAATCCACCTTACAAAGATAAGACTCCAGCAAACTTTCCTTGAGCCTGAGAGTGTCTCTCTCTAAATGGGACTCATTATTTAGAGATTTCACCTTACAAGTAATAGTTAATTAAGGCATCAGTACAATATGAGTGGATCTTCTTGTAAGCACTGTAATTAGCTATCCCAAACCAATTAATTATAACTATGTATATGCAAGTACCTATGAGATATATTTATTTTAACTTATAAATATATAAAATAATTATAATAGTCTGAATTAAATACTGACTACCTGTGACAGTACAGTGGTTTGTTTAGATTTAATTTTCATAATAACTCAGATTTTTATGTTTCAGTTTTATAAGCTTTATGAAGTTGTAGTTTATGACCATCCTTTGGCCTCTTTCTCTTCTTCCAGAAGATGTGCTTGCTTTTCCTGTTTCTACCTGGATATTCTTCAGTCTCTCAGTGTCCAAACTGTCCATCTCATGGATATTTTTCAAGACTGCCCTATTCTAGCCAGCCTTCAACAATCAGTTCACCCTATTTCAGTATATCAACTTCTTCATGATAAATAAAGTTTAATCCTGTAATAATTCTACTAAGTCAAATTTGATTTAAAGATACTTTGTCATTGAGTAAAATATGTGCCTGCTACAGACACATTAATGAGACTAAACACTGAAATAATCATGAATATTAAATAGATGCAGGAATATCATCTATTAAATGTTTTGTTTGATTTTCTATTCATGTGTAGGTTTGTCTGCCTGTGTAAATTTGTGTGTGCATATGGGGAATAGCTTCATAAGCCATCTGAGGTTATTGACTCCCATGGATCTGCATGAGCTTTTAGACATGTGTGCTGGGGGAAAAAATGGTCTTCTGAGAGTAGCTAAGTGGTCTTAAGAGCAGAGTTACCTCTCCAGATCAAGAGATTAGAGTTTTTCTAGAACATTTCCACCAAATGTTTTACAGTATATGGAGATGGTATGGTTGCATCTCTCTGGGAATTATGTTGATATCTGTGTTGCATTATCTACGTATGCATGCCATCATGTATCTTATATAAAACTGAAACTTTCACTGGATCATGAGTTTCAGTCTTAGTTATGGAGTAGCTCTTCACTTTCCTTCTATATTTTTATGCATTTAATTCATTATTATCATTTTGTGAAAAATCACTATGGTTTATAAACATCTTTCCATTGAGATTTCTTCTCTTCATTCCTTGTAGTTTTACACGAATACAGATGTTAGTTGCTTCCAGTTTGTAAACCTACACTTGGAAACTTTTTATTCAGGAAGCTGATGTTCTCCATTGCATTCTGTCTATCCTCTATTTTTTGTCCCTTTAACTTTTTTAGACAGGAAAATTTCTGGGACAGAAATTTTGACTGTGGATTGGTAATACTATCCCTTCTCTTAAGGCTCTATCTCCTTGAGACTCTGTCTACTAGAGATGGAATCTTCGAGTTCCCTTTCCCCACTGTTGGACATTTCATCTATGGTCACTCCAATTGAGTTCTGAGAGACTCTCACCTTCTAGGTCTCTGGTATTTCTAGAGGGTCTCCAGCCTTCCCATCTTCTGAGGCTACACATTTCCATTCATTCTGCTGGCCCTTTGAGCTTCTCTTTTACCCCTCTATACCTGCTCCTGTTCCACTTTCCCCTCCACCTCCCCCTTCCCATGGGAATGCCCACTCCCTTTGTTTCATGTGATTATTTTCTTCCTTCTAGTAAGTGGGATTGAAGCATCCTCACGGGCCCTTTCTCTTTGTTGAACTCCTTAAATTCTATGGGTTGTACCCTAGGTATTTTGTACTTTTTGACTAATGTCTACTTATTAGCAATTATATACTATGTATTTCATTTTGGGTCTGTGTTACCTCACTCAGAATGATATTTTCTTTCTCCATTCATTTGCCTACAAAGCTTATGATGTCCTAGTTCTTAATGGATGAAGAGTATTCTACTGTGAAAATGAATCACATTTTCTGTATCGATTCTTCATTTGAGGGTTGTTTCCAACTTTTACAAATAAGGATGCAATGAACATCATGGAGCACATGTACCTGTGGTATGGTGGGCCATCTTTTGGGTGAATGCCCAAGAATGGTATAGCTGGGTCTTCAGATAGGTCTATTTCCAATTTTCTGAGAAAGCACCAGGTTGATGTCAAGAGTGGTTGTATCAGTTTGTAGTCCCACCACAGTGGAAGAATGTTTTTGTTTCTCCACTTCTTCATCAGCACGGAGGCTGTCACCAGATGTTTTGCTCTTAGCTATTCTGATGGGTATAAGGTGAAATCTCAGGTTGTTTTGATTTGCATTTTCCTAATGACCAAGGACCAAGGACTTTGACCACTTTTTTTTTTTCCTTTTTTTCTTTTTTTTTTTTTTTTTAACCTGAGTATTTCTTATTTACATTTCAAATGCGTTATTCCTTTCCGGTTTCCAGGCCAACATCCCCTCCCCCCTCCCCTTCCTTTTGGGTGTTCCCCTCCCATCCTCCCCCCATTACCGCCCTCCCCCCAATAATCACATTCACTGGAGGTTCAGTCTTAGCAGGACCAAGGGCTTCCCCTTCCACTGGTGATCTTACTAAGCTATTTATTGCTACCTATGAGGTTAGAGTCCAGGGTCAGTCCATGTATAGTCTTTGGGTAGTGACTTAGACCCTGGAAACTCTGGTTGCTTGGTATTGTTGTTCATATGGGGTCTCGAGCCCCTTCAAGCTCTTCCAGCCCTTTCTCTGAGTCCTTCAACGGGGGTCCCATTCTCAGTTCAGGGGTTTGCTGCTGGTATTCGCCTCTGTATTTGCTGTATTCTGGCTGTGTCTCTCAGGAGCGATCTACATCCGGCTCCTGGCGGCCTGCACTTCTTTGCTTCATCCATCTTGTCTAATTGGGTGGCTGTATATGTATGGGCCACATGTGGGGCAGGCTCTGAATGGGTGTTCCTTCTGTGTCTGTTTTAATCTTTGCTTCTCTATTCCCTGCCAAGGGTATTCTTGTTCCCCTTTTAACGAAGGAGTGAAGCATTCACATTTTGATCATCTGTCTTGAGTTTCATGTGTTCTGTGCATCTAGGGTAATTCAAGCATTTGGGCTAATAGCCACTTATCAATGAGTGCATATCATGTGTGTTTTTCTGTGATTGGGTTACCTCACTCAGGATGATATTTTCCAGTTCCAAACATTTGCCTATGAATTTCATAAAGTCATTGTTTTTGATAGCTGAGTAATATTCCATTGTGTAGATGTACCACATTTTCTTTATCCATTCCTCTGTTGAAGGGTATCTGGGTTCTTTCCAGCTTCTGGCTACTATAAATAAGGCTGCGATGAACATAGTGGAGCACGTGTCTTTTTTATATGTTGGTGCATCTTTTGGGTATATGCCCAAGAGAGGTATAGCTGGATCCTCAGGCAGTTCAATGTCCAATTTTCTGAGGATCCTCCAGACTGATTTCCAGAATGGTTGTACCAGTCTGCAATCCCACCAATAATGGAGGAGTGTTCCTCTTTCTCCACATCCTCGCCAGCATTTGCTGTCACCTGCGTTTTTGATCTTAGCCAGTCTCACTGGTGTGAGGAGAAATCTCAGGGGTTGTTTTGATTTGCATTTCCCTTATGACTAAAGATGTTGAACATTTCTTTAGGTGTTTCTCAGACATTTGGCATTCCTCAGCTGTGAATTGTTTCTTTAGCTCTGAACCCCATTCTTTAATAGGGTTATTTGTCTCCCTGTGGTCTAACTTCTTGAGTTCTTTGTATATTTTGGATATAAGGCCTCTATCTGTTGTAGGATTGGTAAAGATCTTTTCCCAATCTGTTGGTTATCGTTTTATCCTAACCACAGTGTCCTTTCCTTTATAGAAGCTTTGCAGTTTTATGAGATCCCTTCTGTCGATTCTTGATCGTAGAGCATAAGCCACTGGTGTTTTGTTCAGGAAATTTTTTCCAGTGCCCATGTGTTCGAGATGCTTCCCCACTTTTTCTTCTATTAGTTTGACTGTATCTGGTTTGATGTGGAGGTCCTTGATCCACTTGGACTTAAATGCCTCTTGACCCTTTGTAATTTCTCAGTTGAGAATTCTCTGTTTAGCTCTCTATTCCATTTGTTTTTAAATGGAGTTATTTGGTTTCCTGGAGTCTAACTTCTTGAGCATTATTTTTATTTATTTATTTATTTATTTATTTATTTATTTTGATATTAACCCTCCATCAGATGCAGGGTTAGTGAGTTTTTCCCTATCTGTAGGTTGCCAATATTTCCTACTGGATGTATCTTTTGCCTTACAGTTCTTAGTTTCATGAGGTTCAACTTACAAATTGTTGATCTTAGAACCTGAGCTATTGGGGTTCTGCTTAGGAAATTTCTCCCTGTGCTAATGAATTTGAGGCTCTTTCTCATTTTCTCTTCCATTTGATTCAGTGTATCTGGTTTTATGTTGAGGTACCTGATCCACTTGATTTGAGTTTTGTGCAGGGTAATAAATATGGATTTGTTTTCACTCTTTCACATACATACCACCAATTAGACCAGCACCATTTCTTGAAGATGCTTTTTCTTTCCATTGTATATTATTGGCTTCTTTCAAATATTCTCTTTTATATTTTAATTGAAATCTCTCTGTTCAGAGCTTAATTGGGTGATTTTTCTTATTGGTTGTCTTCGTTTAGTTTTTTATATTTTCTACTTATTAATTGACTATGAGAGGTATAACTGGTAAAGATGCTTCTCTAGTCTGTGTGCTTCCATTTCATTTCTTTTTTTTTTTTTTATGAGAACCCACTTGACAAGTATTATCTTTAATTCCCGATTACAGGGAGTCTTTTTCAGAGTCCTTTCCTATTATTAGTACTGCCTGTCATTGCTTCTAGTGGTTTCGGTATTACACTTTGACACTCATGTTTTCTTCAGTTTGGAGTTAAATTTTTATCCAGGGTGACAGATATAAGTAACACATAATTCTTTTATATGTACACATGAAGATTTCTCATCACAAACACTGAGAGATGCTTACTTTCTCCAGTGCAAGGTTTTGGCATTTTAATCAAACTTCTGATGCCAAGAGTTCATGTGCATTCATGTTTGGGTCACCTATGCTCACTCTTCTGTTGGTATAGATGTCGATTTTTGTACTGGTATCATACTCTTTTAAGTATTATAGTCATTAAACAAATTTTAAAACCTGCAGTACTAATCTTTCCATCATTATCTTTTTCTCCATGATTACTAATTTTATATGTGCATTTTGTGATTCCACATGTATTATAGGATTTTGTTTTCTACATCTGTGAAGAATGCTGTAAAGATTTTGTTGATACTGAATTGAATCTAAGAGTGGCTTTCAGTATAATAGTCATTTTCACTTATTATTTTTTTAATTTATTAACATGACAGATCTTTTTATTTTCTCATGTTTACCTTAGTATCTTTTTTTCTTAGATTTAAGATTTTCATTGCTGAAATCTACTATTTCCCATTAATAGAATCAGAAATGAGGAGGTAAATAGACCCAATATAAGTTCTGAATATTTAAAGCAATTTGTTTGAAAATCAATACTTTGATCAATACTTTGAAAATCAATATTTAATTAAGTTAGTATGTATAAGTGAAATGGGAACTTTCTAGATTCTTTTGAACTACCAATTAAACCAAGAAGAGAACAGAGACATACAGATGTATAGATAGAAACAGTAACAAAAGCCTTAGGATTAAAAATTGCCCAGAGCCAAATTCTGCATAGCAGATTCAAAGATCTACAACCTGACATCTTAAATTAACATTTAAAAGAAATAAAAACAAAAACAAAAGAACATTCCAGAACTCTTATTTCAAACAGCAGCCAATTTAACTGGGGACCGAAAGGGCCTTGCAAAAAAAAACACTCTAAAGCTAAATCCCCCAACCCCCAGAACTCCTTATTTCAAAGGAAATTTTGTTTGAATAATTAAGCCAGGAAAAAATACACTATGTTGGTTCAAATAGCCTTGTTCTACATAAGTTTAAATGTTTGAACACTTGGTCACTCAACAACAAAAGAAAAAATAAAAACTGCAGACCAGTAACAGGGATGAACATATTTGTAAAAGTTAACTGCACAAGGCCAATGGCCCCCTCTCCCTTTGATGCCAGAATATCAATCTTTGGTTGCTGGTTTAGTCCCTGGGAGCTCTGGAAGCTCTGGGGATAGGGATGGGGAGGAGAAGGGGTCTGGTTGATTGATATTGTTGTTCTTTCAATGGGGTTACAAACTCCTTCACCTCCTTCAGAACTTCCATTAACTACTTCATTGGTGGTCCCAGCATTCGGTCAGATGATCTGCTTGCGAATTAGTCAGGCTCTGGTAGAGCCTCTCAGGGAACAGCTATACCAGGCTCCTGTCAGCATATGCTTCTTGGCATCAGCAATAGTGTCTGGGTTTGGTGTCTCAAGATGGTATGGGTCTCTAGCTGGAGCACTCTATGAATGGCCCTTCCTTCAGTTTCTGCCCTACACCTCTTTGATCCTGCCTTTCCTTTAAACAGTTCCGTAAGACAGAGGACACTACCAACAGGACAAATTTGTAATGTATAGATTGGGAAAAGAACCCTAGATTTGATAGAGGGCTAATATCCAATACATACAAAGAACTCAAAAAGTTAGACTCCAGAAAACCAAATAACTCTATTTTAAAAAATGGGGTACAGAGGTAAACAAAGAATTCTCAACTGAACAATCCTGTATGGCCAAGAAGCACTTAAGGAAATGTTCAATATTCGTACTCATCAGGGCAATACAAATCAAAAGAACCCTGATATTCCACCTCTCACACAAGGCAGACTGGCTAAGGTCAAAACATCAGGTGACAGTTGATGCTGATGAGGATGTGGAGAAAAAGGAACACTTTGCCATTGCTGGTAAGATTACAAGCCAGTGCTTCCACCCTGGGAATAAGTCTGGCAGTTCCTCAGAAAATTGAACATAGCGCCACGCGAGGACTCAGCTATACCATTCCTGGGCATATACCCAAAAGATGCTCCAACATATAACAAGGACACATGCTCCACTATGTTCATAGCAGCCTTACTTTTAATAGCCAGAAGCTGGAAACAACCCAGATGTCCCTCAACAGAGGAATTGATACAAGAAATTGTTTTAAATATAAAGAAAAATAGAAAATTTATAATGTAGTCATGAAAAGAAAAAAAGAACAAGGAAGTGTCCAAGTGACCCTATGTTGAATAAGTGAAGATGAATGAGAACTTGTTCTGAATTCTTCACAGCAGGAAAACATAGTGATATCTCAAGTCTGTGGCTATGCTCTCCACTACAGAGCAGCGTGGTTCTTAGGGTAGCGTCTAGATACCGTTACCAAGCTCCCTGCAAGGCTTTAGAGAATCTACTTTCTAGATACCAGTGGAATACTCCACCTGTCGTCTTCTGCTGCAATTCCCATGGGCCCATACTTGAATTTGGCCTCTATTGCAGTGCACAAATGCAACCATACTTGGCTTGGATACACAGAAATCTAATCTCACTAACCTAAATTCAATCATTCGGGGATCCATTACTAATTTTTATGTTTGTTTCTATTTCTGGTATAGAAATTTTCATTCTACTTACTGTTATCTATCTCCACTAAGAAATATAGTCAGGTCTACCATGTGTAGTTTCAGAGAGACCATGAGATTATAAGAACAATGAGGTCAGAATTGCTACTTTTTGGGTTGCTATTACATTGGTAGATAACTTAAAGGCTATGATTCTATTTAAATTTCTCTACTATTTATGATGTTCAAGAATCTCACAAGTACATTATTATGTATAGAGGCATCCTGAGAAATCAAAAGTCCACAGGTGTTTATATAGAAAAAGACTTTTGTGTGTGGGAGGGGGTGGGGATGACAGGCACTGCTGTTAATTTCATTGCTTAGTACTAAACAGCTCCAGTGTGAAAACTATTAAACAGGATAAATTTTAAGAAGTCTTGCGTTACAGAATCCATGGTTCCGGAAAGAATATGAAAAACATCAAGTACAGGAAAGAAGTACAATTGAACCCCATGGGTTAATAAGCAACACAAGTGCTATCCCAAGAGAGAAGCTACATGGACTGCTTACTGCAAAGGGCTTATTAACTATCTCATTAAATTTGAGAGTAAGCCATTCAGTAGTCTTCATCTCTGTATCTGTGGATCTCTAAATTAAATGAAGGCGTACACTCAATTGTGGCGTTTCAGAATGTTCTGATGTATAAAGAAGAGTGTACTCATTTCCCTTGTTATTTCCACTAATGTTTTTGTTATGAAAGGAAAAGGGGCTTTGAAATACAGACATCAAATTGTTTCAGATATGGTAATGTTGCATTTCAATATTTTTTATCTTTTGTGTACTCAGAAATACTAAAACTCAAACACTTTTGACTGCTTTTTTCCCTATTCCCACAAAGAGGCTTTAAACTGTCTTGTGGTTTTTGGGCAAGGTGGTGTTGTGGCTGCTTCATGTCGTAGCCTTAGGCTGCAAATGCTCAGAGTTCCCGATTTTACCCTTCAAAATTCTTCTGACTGCTCTGCGCATTGTGGGCTAGCAGCATTGACACTCACATTCAGGTAAAAATATGTGAACATTCACAATGAATAGCAATACCTTAAATTGTCACTAACATACTGACTAGAATGAAAGGCTATGTTGAATTTCCACACGTGACCTTGCTGCATCATGGTTATTATTAATTGTATATTATTTTAGCTCTGTCATTAAGTAGCTCATTTAAGATGTATGTATTTGGTACTTTTAGGATTCTCTTTCTCTCTCTCTCTCTCTCTCTCTCTCTCTCTCTCTCTCCTTTTTCTATATTAGTTTGGGGAATGGGTGTTAGAGCAAAACTTTCTAGATGTTTCTGTTTCGAAACTTGTGGAATAGTGTTTCTATCATGTACATGTTCAAATAAATGTGAATGTTAGAATTACAGTGCTTCCACTTTAGCATCTGTGGAAAAATTATAGTAACAAAATAATAAAAATTTTTGTCAAACCTGGAGTATTAATTTTCAATTAACTCTCCCAGATGGGTCTCATAGCAAAGTTCGTGGCTCTATATGTTTGGATCAAGGTGTAGCTTCTTCATATACTCAACTTCAATACAGTGATAGCTTTGAAATATGCAACTGAAATGGGGCAGATTAGAGTAGAAGACTTAAACAATTTGCCTCTTACCAGAGGCTATTAACTAGTTATTTTGCCGTGGTCAAGGATAAGGATAGAATTTGGATGCTACAGCAATATGGTGAAATAGAAAACACTGGAATATGCAAAGTTCTGGGTTTGTGGGCAGGGAATCTCTGGAACAAGTTAGAAACCTAGTACAATTGAAACTCTCAGGAATCTATGAGGGCGACCCTATCCAAGGCTCCTCGCAATGGGAGCCTGAATTGTCTGTCTCTTATAAACAACCAAGGCTTCCAATTGAGGGATTTGGACATGAACCCAGCCTTAAAACTTCCATATAGCTTAGGAGATGTGAAGAGATAAAGATGGAGTGGGAAATTGAGGGAATGGCCAATGACTGGTTCAACATGAGACTCACCTTTGTGGGTTGGAGATGATGTGTTGAAGAAGCAGAGCTCAGACTCTGGGAGCAGGTAGAATGCAGGAGGTAGCAAGCTCCTTTATTAATTCTCCCAGGAAAGCCGTTTATACCCTCTACCATGTCTCACTGGTCCCAAGCAAATGTGTCCTCCAAGTGTCAATTTCTGAGTGCTGTCATTGTCTGGTTCAGCAAACTCTAGGCTCTCAGGCAAGCTTCAGTTTGGCCTTCATGCAGAAGTTGCCTTTTTGGCTGCATGTCTCTACTTACTATTTACCAGACATTTATGCGGAACTGGCCACCATTTTTTTCAGTGAAGCCTGCTATTCCACTGCTCTACTTCCAGACAGGATCCTAATATCAGCAAGGCTGAACTGATGGAAATAAATGGAGAGACTCACAATCAAACACTGGCTGAGTTTAGAGGATTTTCTGGAAAAGAGAGAGGAAGGATTGTAGGATACAGAAGAGTCAAGGGAACCATGAGAAAACCTATGGAATCAACTAACCTGGGCCTAAAAGGGCTCCCAGAGTATGAACTGCCAACCAAAGAGAATGGGACTGGTCTAAGCCCTTGGCTCATATGAAACAGTTGTATGGCTTGATCTTCACATGGAACTCCTAACAACTTGAACTGTCTTTGACTGTTGCCTGCCTTTCGTACTCTTTACCCTACTGGTCTGCCTCTTTCAGCTTCAGTAGGTGGATGAATGCCTAGTTTTACGGCAACTTGATATGTCAAGGTTGGTTGATAACCAAGAGAGCTCTTTCCTTTTCTAAAGAGAAAGGGAGGAGTAGATGCAGAGGTATATATGTAGGGGAAAGACTGGGAAAAGTATGAGAGGAAACTGTGGTCAGAATGTAAAGCAAATAAATTAATTAATTCAAACACATAGAAAATTTCATACATTTTAAATTTGTAAGTATAGTATAAATTTCATGAAGATATACTTATATGCCTTATAAATATATAATTATTAAGAGAATAAGATGTAGCAAACTTTGAGAAGCAAGCCAGTAAGCAGCACTCCTCCGTGGACTCTGCGTCAGTTCTTGCCTCCAGGATCCTGCCCTGCTCTGACTCGCTCAATGATGAAATAGAAACCTGATAATTATAAGGTAAAATAAACCCTTTGCTATACATAAAACAAAAAAAGAGAATAACATGTAAGTTTACTATCTATAAATATGATATATTCAAATATTTAAGAGTATTATATATAATTCCAAGAGTATATATATTATTTTTAACTTATATATGATAAATTATAGTACTATTTATGTATATGAATATATCATTCATAAAATAGCCTTGTTTAGGCACTCTATGTTTAGCTTCATACAGTTATATATTTAACATATACTGTTTTAAGTTAACATTCATCCACAAAATCTTTTTTAGAATATTTTTAGTTACTTGGGTCAGTTAACATGTTCATGGCAAAATTTACTTAAAGTATTTTGAACAATTCTGTCAAATTTTGTGTCATTTAATATATATATTTTAGGTACATGAAATATTTGACCTGTAATACTATGGAAGACTATGGAGAACAAAAGATATTTTTATTTTACAAAGATTTACCTCACATAAGATTTTCTTATTGGATTATGTTAAAATTCTCAAAGCTAGTAAATTTAACCAAAAACAATAATAATAGACTACTGTGGAAATTTAAAGCTAAAGAAAAATAGAATGTAGTTGTTATCACTATTGCTTTGTTGTACATCGCGATGTCAAGGGAGGTGATTCCTCATAGAATTGGTAGAGAAATAAAACCACAGAACTATGGACACTTGATTTTTAATAAAGAAGCCAAAACCATACAATGAAAAAAAAAGAAACCATCTTCAACAAATAGTATTGATCTAACTGAATGTCTATGTGTAGAAGAATAAAAATAGATACATATTTATCACCCTGTACAAAACTCAAATCAAAGCAAATCTACATGAAACCACATATAGTAAATCTCATGGAAGAAAAAGGGTGAAATAGCCTTGCAATCATTGGTTCAGGAGGCAATTACCTGAACAGATCACCAAAGGCTCAGGCTCTAAGATCAACAATTGATAAATGGAACCTCATATAACTGCAAAGCTTCTGTAAGGCAAAGAACACTATCAATAAGACAAAATGACAGCCTACAGATTGAGAAAGTAACTTCAACAACTCTACATCTGACAGAGTGCTAATATCCAAAGTTCATAAAGAACTCAAATGTTGGATACCACCACCCAAATAACCCAATTAAAGAATGGGTGCCCAGTCTCAGAGATGGGGTGTAGAAGGGGTGATGGGGTGAAGAACTTGGGGAGGGGCTACTGGGAAGGGATCAACTTTTGGAATGTAAATAAATAAAATAACTTAATAATAATAAAAAGAATAGCATACAGAGCTAAACAGAGAAGTCTCAACAGAGGAATCTTAAATCAAGAAGCTTTAATTTTTTGGTAGGAAAAAATTTTATTGAAAGCAAATTTTTAACTAAATGAATTGCTAAATACAGTATGAATACAAATTATTTCAACCCAAATATAATGACTCTTATGGAAAAAAAATCTCTGGAGCTTCTTTGGAGAGAGAAAAAGAACTGTTTAGGGGCATGCAAATTAGTACTCTCACTATGGAGAATAATAAGGCATCTTTCTAGTGCTTAATATAGAACTATTGCAAGATCTGGAGATCTCACCACTGAGAATATATACAAGAGAAAGTATATAGTAGTATCAAGTAGATAGGAAATACCAATACTTCCATGTCATTGCTCTTAAAGAAATGTTCAAAGACCTTAATTATCATGGAAATGCAAATCAAAACAACTCTGAGATTGCATCTTGCAGAGGTCAGAATGACTAACTCAAGTGGTAGCTTGTGCTGTCAAGGATGTGGAGCAAGGGTAACATTCCCCCATTGCTAAGGGAGTGCAAACGTATACTTTTGGAACTTGTTGCTTTCTTAGAAAACTGGGAATAGTTCTACCTCAAGGCTCAGTAATACCATTCCTGGGAATATCCCCAAAAGATGCTACACCATCCCACAACAATGTTTGCTCAATTATGTTCATACAGCTTTATTCATTATAGCCAAAACTTGAGACTATCATCCTGAGTGAGGTAACCTCATCCCAAAAAGTAAATGCATGGTATGTATTCACTTAATAGGTGGATATTAAGTCATGGTATACTCCACAGACCCAAAGAAGCTAAACAACAGGAAGGCATAAGTGAGGATGCTCAAATCTCACTTAAGGGAGAATAAAATAGTCATAAGAGGCAGATGGAGGGAGGTACCTATGTGGCAGAGTTAGTACTGGGGAGATTGGGTAGTTCAGGATCAGGTTTGGGAAGGGAGGGGAGAGATGGCCAGATGACCATGAGCATGGAATGAAAGCATCAACTGACAGGAGTAGAGAGGTGGGGGGCATCTCCAGAACTTGAGAGCATCCTGGGATAAGAGAGCCAACCAAGAATCAGTGGGGATGACCTTAACCGTGACTCATAGCACTGTCGATATGGAATCTGAAGAGGCCACCTCCTGTAGCTAAGCACAAACCCCAGTGGTGTGATAGAGACACCAACTCACTGACAAAACATTTGGTTCCGAATTTTTCATGTCTACCAGAAATGCGGAGGCGGGGGATGCTGCAGTGGTGAAGGGAATGGCCAACCACCAACTAGCCAATTTGAGACCCACCTCTGGACAACCACTAATCTGGGACACTATTAATGATACTGTTACTCTGTTATGCTTGCAAACAGGAGTCTAGCATGGCTGTTCTCTCAGAGGCTCCATAGAGCAGCTGACTTATACAGATGCAGGGACCCAGAACAAAATAGTAGATGAAGCTTGGAGATTCTTATAGAAGAGAAGCAGGAAGGATTGAGGGCCCAGAAGGCGATAGGAACTCCACAGAAGGACCAACAGGATCTAGTGACCTACACGGTTGCAGCTTTCAGAACCTGAATAACCAACCAAAGTCATACAGAGGCTGGACCTAGGCCTAGTTGCACATAAGTAGCAGATGTGCAGTGTGGTTTTCATGTGGGTCCAGAACAACTGGTGCTAGCGGGTCCTATCCTAAAAGTTGTTGGCTATATGGGTGATATGTTCTTCTAGCTGACTTGCCTTGTCTGGCCTTAGAAGAGAGAGGAAGCACCTATCCAGGCAGAGTCTTGATGTACCTGGCTCTGAGGATATGCAGGGAGTTCTCCATTCTCTCAGAGGAGAAGTGGAGGGAGAATAGGAGGAAGGACTCTGAAGAGGGAGGTGCCCTAGAGTGGGCAGTGAGCATAAAGTAAAGTGATGAAAACCTGCATATCTAAATAAAAATTTAAATAATTTAAAAATAGAATAATACTTAAATCAATAGCTTTTACCAAATAAATAATCTGAATATTGGAATTAAACCCTCTTTTAAAAAATGTATGAAGGTATTTTTTTGCACACATATCTGTCTGAATGTTCTTCTTTTTAAAGATATGGGTAGGTTTTTTGCATGCATGTATAGTACACATGAATATGGTGCTACGGAAACCACAAACAAGCCTAGGATGTGCCACAAAAGGAGTCAGAGAATTTTCTGAACTTCTAAAGTTCTGAATGTGCTGGAATTATTATTATATTATATTCTTAACTATATTTACAAATTTAAAATATGTGAAATTTGAAAGTTCAGTTTGTGCTCTGAACAATTGAGCCCTGTCTGCAACACCATGGTCTTGCGTATTATTATATTTGAAACATTTTCTTTGCTTTAGAAAAAATATTATAACCAAAAGTCATATAATAAATGAATAAGGAATAGCTTCCAGGTTATACATTAAACTTATATATATATGAAAGATATGAAATTGATGTCCCATTACATTTGTTCTCATATAGATGTAATTATATAGGTATGGGCTAGATTTATGCATACTTGTTAAAACTGTTGTCATCTGAGGGACAAAATCACAATAAAAAAATGCTTCCATATGATAAGGCTGTTTGCAAGCCTGTAGAACATTTTCTAAATTTGGGACGGT